>NC_069505.1:637099452-637304452 GCF_027579735.1 Bombina bombina | reverse complement strand
CTGTAGTATAGACAATAGATGTGTGTGTTTGTATAGCAGTAACACATAGGTATCTGTACACATGCAGATCTGTGTGTGTTATTAATTATTTGTTATAGTGTCTGTAGTATAGACAATAGATGTGTTTGTGTAGCAGTAGCACATAGGTATCTGTACACATGCAGATCTGTGTGTTATTAATGACTTGTTATAGTGTCTTTAGTATAGACAATATGTGTGTGTTTGTATAGCAGTAGCACATAAGTATCTGTACACATGCAGATCTGTGTGTTATTAATGACTTATTATAGTGTCTGTAGTATAGACAATAGATGTGTGTGTTTGTATAGCAGTAGCACATAGGTATCTGTACACATGCAGATCTGTGTGTTATTAATGACTTGTTATAGTGTCTGTAGTATAGACAATAGATGTGTGTGTTTGTATAGCAGTAGCACATAGGTATCTGTACACATGCAGATCTGTGTGTTATTAATGACTTGTTATAGTGTCTGTAGTATAGACAATAGATGTGTGTGTTTGTATATCAGTAGCACATAGGTATCTGTACACATGCAGATCTGTGTGTTATTAATGACTTGTTATAGTGTCTGTAGTATAGACAATAGATGTGTGTGTTTGTATAGCAGTAGCACATAGGTATCTGTACACATGCAGATCTGTGGGTTACTAATGACTTGTTATAGTGTCTAGTATAGACAATAGATGTGTGTGTTTGTATAGCAGTAGCACATAGGTATCTGTACACATGCAGATCTGTGTGTTATTAATGACTTGTTATAGTGTCTGTAGTATAGACAATAGATGTGTGTGTTTAGCAGTAGCACATAGGTATCTGTACACATGCAGATCTGTGTGTTATTAATGACTTGTTATAGTGTCTGTAGTATAGACAATAGATGTGTGTGTTTGTATAGCAGTAGCACATAGGTATCTGTACACATGCAGATCGGTGTGTTATTAATGACTTGTTATAGTGTCTGTAGTATAGACAATAGATGTGTGTGTTTGTATAGCAGTAGCACATAAGTATCTGTACACATGCAGATCTGTGGGTTACTAATGACTTGTTATAGTGTCTAGTATAGACAATAGATGTGTGTGTTTGTATAGCAGTAGCACATAGGTATCTGTACACATGCAGATCTGTGTGTTATTAATGACTTGTTATAGTGTCTGTAGTATAGACAATAGATGTGTGTGTTTGTGTAGCAGTAGCACATAGGTATCTGTACACATGCAGATCTGTGTGTTACTAATGACTTGTTATAGTGTCTGTAGTATAGACAATAGATGTGTGTGTTTGTATAGCAGTAGCACATAGGTATCTGTACACATGCAGATCTGTGTGTGTTATTAATGACTTGTTATAGTGTCTGTAGTATAGACAATAGATGTGTGTGTTTAGCAGTAGCACATAGGTATCTGTACACATGCAGATCTGTGTGTTATTAATGACTTGTTATAGTGTCTGTAGTATAGACAATAGATGTGTGTGTTTGTATAGCAGTAGCACATAGGTATCTGTACACATGCAGATCGGTGTGTTATTAATGACTTGTTATAGTGTCTGTAGTATAGACAATAGATGTGTGTGTTTGTATAGCAGTAGCACATAAGTCTCTGTACACATGCAGATCTGTGGGTTACTAATGACTTGTTATAGTGTCTAGTATAGACAATAGATGTGTGTGTTTGTATAGCAGTAGCACATAGGTATCTGTACACATGCAGATCTGTGTGTTATTAATGACTTGTTATAGTGTCTGTAGTATAGACAATAGATGTGTGTGTTTGTATAGCAGTAGCACATAAGTCTCTGTACACATGCAGATCTGTGGGTTACTAATGACTTGTTATAGTGTCTAGTATAGACAATAGATGTGTGTGTTTGTGTAGCAGTAGCACATAGGTATCTGTACACATGCAGATCTGTGTGTTATTAATGACTTGTTATAGTGTCTGTAGTATAGACAATAGATGTGTGTGTTTGTATAGCAGTAGCACATAGGTATCTGTACACATGCAGATCTGTGTGTTATTAATGACTTGTTATAGTGTCTGTAGTATAGACAATAGATGTGTGTGTTTGTATAGCAGTAGCACATAGGTATCTGTACACATGCAGATCTGTGTGTGTTATTAATGACTTGTTATAGTGTCTGTAGTATAGACAATAGATCTGTGTGTGTTTGTATAGCAGTAGCACATAGGTATCTGTACACATGCAGATCTGTGTGTTATTAATTACTTGTTATAGTGTCTGTAGTACAGACAATAGATGTGTGTGTTTGTGTAGCAGTAGCACATAGGTATCTGTACACATGCAGATCTGTGTGTGTTATTAATGACTTGTTATAGTGTCTGTAGTATAGACAATAGATGTGTGTGTTTGTGTAGCAGTAGCACATAGGTATCTGTACACATGCAGATCTGTGTGTTATTAATGACTTGTTATAGTGTATGTAGTATAGACAATAGCTGTGTGTTTGTATAGCAGTAACACATAGGTATCTGTACACATGCAGATCTGTGTGTGTTATTAATGATTTGTTATAGTGTCTGTAGTATAGACAATAGATGTGTGTGTTTGTGTAGCCGTAGCACATAGCTATCTGTACAAATGCAGATCTGTGTGTGTTATTAATGACTTGTTATAGTGTCTGTAGTATAGACAATAGATGTGTGTGTTTGTGTAGCAGTAGCACATAGGTATCTGTACACATGCAGATCTGTGTGTTATTAATGACTTGTTATAGTGTCTGTAGTATAGACAATAGATGTGTGTGTTTGTATAGCAGTAGCACATAGGTATCTGTACACATGCAGATCTGTGTGTGTTATTAATGACTTGTTATAGTGTCTGTAGTATAGACAATAGATGTGTGTGTTTAGCAGTAGCACATAGGTATCTGTACACATGCAGATCTGTGTGTTATTAATGACTTGTTATAGTGTCTGTAGTATAGACAATAGATGTGTGTGTTTGTATAGCAGTAGCACATAGGTATCTGTACACATGCAGATCAGTGTGTTATTAATGACTTGTTATAGTGTCTGTAGTATAGACAATAGATGTGTGTGTTTGTATAGCAGTAGCACATAAGTCTCTGTACACATGCAGATCTGTGGGTTACTAATGACTTGTTATAGTGTCTAGTATAGACAATAGATGTGTGTGTTTGTATAGCAGTAGCACATAGGTATCTGTACACATGCAGATCTGTGTGTTATTAATGACTTGTTATAGTGTCTGTAGTATAGACAATAGATGTGTGTGTTTGTATAGCAGTAGCACATAAGTCTCTGTACACATGCAGATCTGTGGGTTACTAATGACTTGTTATAGTGTCTAGTATAGACAATAGATGTGTGTGTTTGTATAGCAGTAGCACATAGGTATCTGTACACATGCAGATCTGTGTATTATTAATGACTTGTTATAGTGTCTGTAGTATAGACAATAGATGTGTGTGTTTGTGTAGCAGTAGCACATAGGTATCTGTACACATGCAGATCTGTGTGTTATTAATGACTTGTTATAGTGTCTGTAGTATAGACAATAGATGTGTGTGTTTGTATAGCAGTAGCACATAGGTATCTGTACACATGCAGATCTGTGTGTTACTAATTACTTGTTATAGTGTCTGTAGTATAGACAATAGATGTGTGTGTTTGTATAGCAGTAGCACATAGGTACCTGTACACATGCAGATCTGTGTGTGTTATTAATGACTTGTTATAGTGTCTGTAGTATAGACAATAGATGTGTGTGTTTGTATAGCAGTAGCACATAGGTATCTGTACACATGCAGATCTGTGTGTTATTAATGACTTGTTATAGTGTCTGTAGTATAGACAATAGATGTGTGTGTTTGTGTAGCAGTAGCACATAGGTATCTGTACACATGCAGATCTGTGTGTTATTAATGACTTGTTATAGTGTCTGTAGTATAGACAATAGATGTTTGTGTAGCAGTAGCACATAGGTATCTGTACACATGCAGATCTGTGTGTTACTAATGACTTGTTATAGTGTCTGTAGTATAGACAATAGATGTGTGTGTTTGTATATCAGTAGCACATAGGTATCTGTACACATGCAGATCTGTGTGTTATTAATGACTTGTTATAGTGTCTGTAGTATAGACAATATATGTGTGTGTTTGTATAGCAGTAGCACATAGGTATCTGTACACATGCAGATCTGTGTGTTATTAATGACTTGTTATAGTGTCTGTAGTATAGACAATAGATGTGTGTGTTTGTATAGCAGTAGCACATAGGTATCTGTACACATGCAGATCTGTGTGTGTTATTAATGACTTGTTATAGTGTCTGTAGTATAGACAATAGATGTGTGTGTTTGTATAGCAGTAGCACATAGGTATCTGTACACATGCAGATCTGTGTGTTATTAATGACTTGTTATAGTGTCTGTAGTATAGACAATAGGTGTGTGTGTTTGTATAGCAGTAGCACATAGGTATCTGTACACATGCAGATCTGTGTGTTATTAATGACTTGTTATAGTGTCTGTAGTATAGACAATAGATGTGTGTGTTTGTATAGCAGTAGCACATAGGTATCTGTACACATGCAGATCTGTGTGTTATTAATGACTTGTTATAGTGTCTGTAGTATAGACAATAGATGTGTGTGTTTGTATAGCAGTAGCACATAGGTATCTGTACACATGCAGATCTGTGTGTTATTAATGACTTGTTATAGTGTCTGTAGTATAGACAATAGATGTGTGTGTTTGTATAGCAGTAGCACATAGGTATCTGTACACATGCAGATCTGTGTGTGTTATTAATGACTTGTTATAGTGTCTTTAGTATAGACAATAGATGTGTGTGTTTGTATAGCAGTAGCACATAGGTATCTGTACACATGCAGATCTGTGTGTTATTAATGACTTGTTATAGTGTCTGTAGTATAGACAATAGATGTGTGTGTTTGTGTAGCAGTAGCACATAGGTATCTGTACACATGCAGATCTGTGTGTTATTAATGACTTGTTATAGTGTCTGTAGTATAGACAATAGATGTGTGTGTTTGTGTAGCAGTAGCACATAGGTATCTGTACACATGCAGATCTGTGTTATTAATGAGTTGTTATAGTTTCTGTAGTATAGACAATATATGTGTGTGTTTGTATAGCAGTAGCACATAGGTATCTGTACACATGCAGATCTGTGTGTTATTAATGACTTGTTATAGTGTCTGTAGTATAGACAATATATGTGTGTGTTTGTATAGCAGTAGCACATAGGTATCTGTACACATGCAGATCTGTGTATTATTAATGACTTGTTATAGTGTCTGTAGTATAGACAATAGATGTGTGTGTTTGTGTAGCAGTAGCACATAGGTATCTGTACACATGCAGATCTGTGTGTTATTAATGACTTGTTATAGTGTCTGTAGTATAGACAATAGATGTGTGTGTTTGTATAGCAGTAGCACATAGGTTTCTGTTCACATGCAGATCTGTGTGTTATTAATGACTTGTTATAGTGTCTGTAGTATAGACAATAGATGTGTGTGTTTAGCAGTAGCACATAGGTATCTGTACACATGCAGATCTGTGTGTTACTAATGACTTGTTATAGTGTCTGTAGTATAGACAATAGATGTGTGTGTTTGTATAGCAGTAGCACATAGGTATCTGTACACATGCAGATCTGTGTGTTATTAATGACTTGTTATAGTCTCTGTAGTATAGACAATAGATGTGTGTGTTTGTATAGCAGTAGCACATAGGTATCTGTACACATGCAGATCTGTGTGTTACTAATGACTTGTTATAGTGTCTGTAGTATAGACAATAGATGTGTGTGTTTGTATAGCAGTAGCACATAGGTACCTGTACACATGCAGATCTGTGTGTTATTAATGACTTGTTATAGTGTCTGTAGTATAGACAATAGATGTGTGTGTTTGTGTAGCAGTAGCACATAGGTATCTGTACACATGCAGATCTGTGTTTTATTAATGACTTGTTATAGTGTCTGTAGTATAGACAATAGATGTGTTTGTGTAGCAGTAGCACATAGGTATCTGTACACATGCAGATCTGTGTGTTATTAATGACTTGTTATAGTGTCTGTAGTATAGACAATAGATGCGTGTGTTTGTGTAGCAGTAGCACATAGGTATCTGTGCACATGCAGATCTCAGTGTGTTATCACAAGAATAAATCTCTGTGCTGTGCACACAGCAATGATTATACCCCTTGCGCTATCTCTGCTGTGCACATGGCAATGATTATACCCCTCTCACTATCTCTGTGCTGTGCACATGACAATGATTATACCCCTCTCACTATCTCTGTACTGTGCACATAACAATGATTATACCCCTCTCACTATCTCTGTGCTGTGCACACGATAATGATTATACCCCTCTCACTATCTCTGTGCTGTGCACATGACAATGATTATACCCCTCTATCTCTTTGCTGTGCACATGACAATGATTATACCCCTCTCACTATCTCTTTGCTGTGCACACGACAATGATTATACTCCTCTCACTATCTCTGTGCTGTGCACACGACAATGATTATACCCCTCTCACTATCTCTGTACTGTGCACATAACAATGATTATACCCCTCTCACTATCTCTGTGCTGTGCACACGATAATGATTATACCCCTCTCACTATCTCTGTGCTGTGCACACGACAATGATTATACCCCTCTCACTATCTCTGTGCATTGCACACGACAATGATTATACCCCTTTCACTATCTCTGTGCTTTGCACACGACAATGATTATACCCCTCTCACTATCTCTGTGCTGTGCACACGACAGTGATTATACCCCTCTCACTATCTCTGTTCTGTGCACACGACAATTATTATACTCCTCTATCTCTGTGCTGTGCACACGACAATGATTATACCCCTCTCACTATCTCTGTGCTGTGCACACGACAATGATTATACCCCTCTCACTATCTCTGTGCTGTGCACATGACAATGATTTTACCCCACTCACTATCTCTGTGCTGTGCACACGACAATGATTATACCCCTCTCACTATCTCTGTGCTGTGCACACGACAATGATTATACCCCTCTTACTATCTCTGTGCTGTGCATACGACAATGATTATACCCCTCTCACTATCTCTGTGCTGTGCACACGATAATGATTATACCCCTCTCACTATCTCTGTGCTGTGCACATGACAATGATTATACCCCTCTATCTCTTTGCTGTGCACATGACAATGATTATACCCCTCTCACTATCTCTTTGCTGTGCACACGACATTGATTATACTCCTCTCACTATCTCTGTGCTTTGCACACAACAATGATTATACCCCTCTCACTATCTCTGTGCTGTGCACACGACAATGATTATACCCCTCTTACTATCTCTGTGCTGTGCACACGACAATGATTATACTCCTCTATCTCTGTGCTGTGCACACGACAATGATTATACCTCTCTCACTATCTCTGCTGTGCACACGACAATGATTATACCACTCTCACTATCTCAGGTCTGTGCACATGACAATAATTGTACCCCTCTCACTATATCTGTGCTGTGCACACGACAATGATTATACCCCTCTCACTATCTCTGTGCATTGCACACGACAATGATTATACCCCTTTCACTATCTCTGTGCTTTGCACACGACAATGATTATACCCCTCTCACTATCTCTGTGCTGTGCACACGACAGTGATTATACCCCTCTCACTATCTCTGTTCTGTGCACACAACAATTATTATACTCCTCTATCTCTGTGCTGTGCACACAACAATGATTATACCCCTCTCACTATCTCTGTGCTGTGCACACGACAATGATTATACCCCTCTCACTATCTCTGTGCTGTGCACATGACAATGATTTTACCCCACTCACTATCTCTGTGCTGTGCACACGACAATGATTATACTCCTCACTATCTCTGTGCTGTGCACACGACAATGATTATACCCCTCTTACTATCTCTGTGCTGTGCACACGACAATGATTATACCCCTCTCACTATCTCTGTGCTGTGCACACGACAATGATTATACCCCTCTCACTATCTCAGGTCTGTGCACATGACAATAATTATACCCCTCTCACTATCTCTGTGCTGTGCACACGACAATGATTATACCCCTCTCACTATCTCTGTGCTGTGCACACGACAATGATTATACCCCTCTCACTATCTCGGTGCTGTGCACACAACAATGATTATACCCCTCTCACTATATAAGAGCTCATGGGGTTCAGTGTCCCTTTAACTGGGAGCAAGATTGTCACATGTTGTAAGTTATCTGAGGTTGTTATCTAATCCTCCCTTCTGTGCCAATTAGACACTGTTATACTGTATATGCGCTTAGGGAGTTCAGTGTACCTTTAACTGAGCGCTGAGGGACAAGGTTGTCACATGGTATAACAGGAGGGGAGCGGGCTGTAGTTTGTGCCGTGCTGGCTCATTAATACAAAGCACATTTACTAGACCCCTTTTGTGAAATCACTACTAACCTACATCCAGTAAACCTGTGCAATACCTACGTAATTATCCTAAACATGGTATTTTTAGCCACTCTATACACCCATCTGATGCATAGTTTGTTCCCGCACTCACAGTTACTATAGTAACCAGCTCTGACACCAGATTTCGTGGGGGGAGATCATAAACCGATTTCCATGGAAACCTCATCTTTCACTAAATGCTGTGATCGATATACCAGGGGATGGCATCTATATTTAGCTATGACGTCCCCAAGATATAGTTACATACAAGAGTTATTTCTCTCTCTTTCTTGATAAACGCACAGATAGAGACAGCTGGTTAAATATTTGTCAGCCTATGAAGCAGTTGCTATGAGAAATGTTTGTTCTATAAGGTATAGATAAAGTATGCAAGCAGACTTGCAGTGATTTATACCCCTCTCACTATCTCTGTGCCGTGCACATGACAATGATTGCTATGAGAAATGTCTCTTCTATAAGGTATAGATAAAGTATGCAAGCAGACTAGCAGTGAAAGCATTCAGTCTGGGGTACTAGGGGTGTTTTACATCTTCCCTTTCTACTGCATAATGTGCACTGTTAGTAATTAGACATGTGGCTGCCTCATGTGATTCATAGGGAAATATTTAGTCGCATTCTTGGGCTGGGAACACACAATATTAGTGGAATTGGACGGTTATTTATTTCCTTCTGAGAAGTAGTTTTGTTTTGAGTAAGATTTTGCCGTTTGTGCTTCGGGCAATTTTCTACTCACAAGATTCCTAGCTGGATAATCTAATACGGTCTTGTCCAGCCTAAAGCTTGGGGGCTATAATATGGCTAAGCGTTTTATCTTCTGAATGTCTCTGACAGATTTGTGTAAATATATTTGTGTTTATGCAGAATGACCTTCTGGATCTGTACAATAACACAAATACATCATTGCACGATGGTATCTAGCAGATATTAGCAGACCTCCTAATAATACTGCAGCATTTTCATGGGTTGTTCGATTCCTGCCTGCAGCTTCTTGGCAGTTTTCATTGACTTCCTCAGCTCTGCCCAGAACATGCTCAGTCCAGCTCACGACACACCTCAGCCACACCCATGTAAACTCTAGGGGCCGGATTTAACAAGCAACGGATGCTGCTTTATCCGCCCCTAGTTTCCGGCTCGCCAGAAACATAAGTTAAGAAGAAGCATTTGATTGGGATGATTGACACCCCCTGCTAGCGAATGTGCAGGGGGGGCATTACACAAGCATTTCACAAGACAGCGAATCATGTCCGCCCGGCATATGATAAATTGACCCCTATGCCTCACTCAGAAAAAGGTTGCTGCCTGCCTTTCCTGCCATGTCCCACAAACAAAACAACCAGGGGTTACTTCCACAAGTTTCCTAAACTACCCTTCCTAGAAAGCCTAGGGAAACTGTAAGAAGGTATATATCAGATATCTATGAGTTTGCCTTGCACAAGTGCTGGCAGTGGATCCAGGACTTTCCATGAGACAATCTTGAATCTTTCTAGGGTGTAGCTGGGTGGTCTGTGACCATGGCCAGATGGTTATTTTGTTACCTGACTCCACAAGTGACGTATAAAGGATAATATGTGCAACTTAAGGCACAGAAGCAGAACAAAAGGTAAGACAGCTGCCAGACCAGGCTGTATCTAGATAAACACTGATCACTAGATGTTTCTTCCCATATAAATGACAGGACATATTTCTAGTTCATCAGCCCGCAGAGTGAAGACAATCTATTCCAGTGAAGCTGGGACACATCTGATCTATACAAACCCTGCAGCTCATTATTCAGATTACACAAGAATATAATAAAAAACACTCCTTGCTCATTCCTCCCGAACCTACAGGCTGTATATTGCAGTTATAAAAAGACATCAGCACAGGATATAATTGTATGCACTGTGGTTGCCAAAGCTGTAACGTGTCAGGGCAACAAAATACAATGAGCAGAAAAAGTGCCAATCGCTTTGTTTCAAGACCAAAATAAACATAATTATTCAGATATTACATAAGCACATCCCCAGGCTGGAACATAATGTTCTCTATACAGAAAAAGCTCAAGTGGCGCTGCCAGAATCGCTTTGTTCTCCAGAAAAGGCACATCCAGAGGTCTATTCACCAGAGAGATGAACACAATAAAAGAGATACGGTGCATGAGAAACCGCACTTATTAGTCTGTATCTAGTTCTAGAGTCTGACGTCAGTATAAAGGGAAATGCGCTGCATGAGAAACCGCACTTATTAGTCTGTATCTAGTTCTAGAGTCTGACGTCAGTATAAAGAGAAATGCGCTGCATGAGAAACCGCACTTATTAGTTTGTATCTAGTTCTAGAGTCTGACGTCAGTATAAAGAGAAATGCGCTGCATGAGAAACCGCACTTATTAGTTTGTATCTAGTTCTAGAGTCTGACATCAGTATAAAGAGAAATGCGCTGCATGAGAAACCGCACTTATTAGTTTGTATCTAGTTCTAGAGTCTGACATCAGTATAAAGAGAAATGCGCTGCATGAGAAACCGCACTTATTAGTCTGTATCTAGTTCTAGAGTCTGATGTCAGTATAAAGGGAAATGCGCTGCATTAGAAACCGCACTTATTAGTCTGTATCTAGTTCTAGAGTCTGATGCCAGTATAAAGGGAAATGCGCTGCATGAGAAATCGCACTTATTAGTTTGTATCTAGTTCTAGAGTCTGACGTCAGTATAAAGGGAAATGTGCTGCATGAGAAACCACACTTATTAGTTTGTATCTAGTTCTAGAGTCTGACGTCAGTATAAAGGGAAATGCGCTGCATGAGAAACCGCACTTATTAGTTTGTATCTAGCTCTAGAGTCTGATGTCAGTATAAAGGGAAATGCGCTGCATGAGAAACCGCACTTATTAGTCTGTATCTAGTTCTAGAGTCTGACGTCAGTATAAAGAGAAATGCGCTGCATGAGAAACCGCACTTATTAGTCTGTATCTAGTTCTAGAGTCTGACGTCAGTATAAAGAGAAATGCGCTGCATGAGAAACCGCACTTATTAGTCTGTATCTAGTTCTAGAGTCTGACGTCAGTATAAAGAGAAATGCGCTGCATGAGAAACCGCACTTATTAGTCTGTATCTAGTTCTAGAGTCTGATGTCGGTATAAAGGGAAATGCGCTGCATGAGAAACTGCACTTATTAGTCTGTATCTAGTTCTAGAGTCTGATGCCAGTATAAAGAGAAATGCGCTGCATGAGAAACCGTACTTATTAGTCTGTATCTAGTTCTAGAGTCTGATGCCAGTATAAAGAGAAATGTGCTGCATGAGAAACTGCACTTATTAGTCTGTATCTAGTTCTAGAGTCTGATGCCAGTATAAAGGGAAATGCGCTGCATGAGAAACCGCACTTATTAGTCTGTATCTAGTTCTAGAGTCTGACGTCAGTATAAAGGGAAATGCGCTGCATGAGAAACCGCACTTATTAGTCTGTATCTAGTTCTAGAGTCTGACGTCAGTATAAAGGGAAATGCGCTGCATGAGAAACCGCACTTATTAGTCTGTATCTAGTTCTAGAGTCTGACGTCAGTATAAAGGGAAATGCGCTGCATGAGAAACCGCACTTATTAGTCTGTATCTAGTTCTAGAGTCTGATGCCAGTATAAAGGGAAATGTGCTGCATGAGAAACCGCACTTATTAGTCTGTATCTAGTTCTAGAGTCTGACGTCAGTATAAAGGGAAATGCGCTGCATGAGAAACCGCACTTATTAGTCTGTATCTAGTTCTAAAGTCTGATGCCAGTATAAAGGGAAATGTGCTGCATTAGAAACCGCACTTATTAGTCTGTATCTAGTTCTAGAGTCTGACGTCAGTATAAAGGGAAATGCGCTGCATGAGAAACCGCACTTATTAGTCTGTATCTAGTTCTAGAATCTGACGTCAGTATAAAGGGAAATGCGCTGCATGAGAAACCGCACTTATTAGTCTGTATCTAGTTCTAGAGTCTGACGTCAGTATAAAGGGAAATGCGCTGCATGGGAAACCGCACTTATTAGTCTGTATCTAGTTCTAGAGTCTGACGTCAGTATAAAGAGAAATGCGCTGCATGAGAAACTGCACTTATTAGTCTGTATCTAGTTCTAGAGTCTGATGCCAGTATAAAGGGAAATGCGCTGCATGAGAAACTGCACTTATTAGTCTGTATCTAGTTCTAGAGTCTGACGTCAGTATAAAGAGAAATGCGCTGCATGAGAAACCGCACTCATTAGTTTGTATCTAGTTCTAGAGTCTGATGCCAGTATAAAGGGAAATGCGCTGCATGAGAAACTGCACTTATTAGTCTGTATCTAGTTCTAGAGTCTGATGCCAGTATAAAGAGAAATGCGCTGCATGAGAAACCGCACTTATTAGTCTGTATCTAGTTCTAGAGTGTGATGCCAGTATAAAGGGAAATGCGCTGCATGAGAAACCGCACTTATTAGTCTGTATCTAGTTCTAGAGTCTGCCGTTAGTATAAAGGGAAATGCGCTGCATGAGAAACCACACTTATTAGTTTGTATCTAGTTCTAGAGTGTGATGCCAGTATAAAGGGAAATGTGCTGCATGAGAAACTGCACTTATTAGTCTGTATCTAGTTCTAGAGTCTGATGCCAGTATAAAGAGAAATGTGCTGCATGAGAAACCGCACTTATTAGTTTGTATCTAGCTCTAGAGTCTGATGTCAGTATAAAGGGAAATGCGCTGCATGAGAAACCGCACTTATTAGTTTGTATCTAGCTCTAGAGTCTGATGCCAGTATAAAGAGAAATGCGCTGCATGAGAAACTGCACTTATTATTTTGTATCTAGTTCTAGAGTCTGACGTCAGTATAAAGGGAAATGCGCTGCATGAGAAACCACACTTATTAGTTTGTATCTAGCTCTAGAGTCTGATGTCAGTATAAAGGGAAATGCGCTGCATGAGAAACCGCACTTATTAGTCTGTATCTAGTTCTAGAGTCTGACGTCAGTATAAAGAGAAATGCGCTGCATGAGAAACCACACTTATTAGTCTGTATCTAGTTCTAGAGTCTGACGTCAGTATAAAGGGAAATGCGCTGCATGAGAAACCGCACTTATTAGTCTGTATCTAGTTCTAGAGTCTGATGCCAGTATAAAGAGAAATGTGCTGCATGAGAAACCGCACTTATTAGTCTGTATCTAGTTCTAGAGTCTGACGTCAGTATAAAGGGAAATGCGCTGCATGAGAAACCGCACTTATTAGTCTGTATCTAGTTCTAGAGTCTGATGTCAGTATAAAGGGAAATGCGCTGCATTAGAAACCGCACTTATTAGTCTGTATCTAGTTCTAGAGTCTGATGCCAGTATAAAGGGAAATGCGCTGCATGAGAAATCGCACTTATTAGTTTGTATCTAGTTCTAGAGTCTGACGTCAGTATAAAGGGAAATGCGCTGCATGAGAAACCGCACTTATTAGTTTGTATCTAGCTCTAGAGTCTGATGTCAGTATAAAGGGAAATGCGCTGCATGAGAAACCGCACTTATTAGTCTGTATCTAGTTCTAGAGTCTGACGTCAGTATAAAGAGAAATGCGCTGCATGAGAAAACGCACTTATTAGTCTGTATCTAGTTCTAGAGTCTGACGTCAGTATAAAGAGAAATGCGCTGCATGAGAAACCGCACTTATTAGTCTGTATCTAGTTCTAGAGTCTGACGTCAGTATAAAGAGAAATGCGCTGCATGAGAAACCGCACTTATTAGTCTGTATCTAGTTCTAGAGTCTGATGTCGGTATAAAGGGAAATGCGCTGCATGAGAAACTGCACTTATTAGTCTGTATCTAGTTCTAGAGTCTGATGCCAGTATAAAGAGAAATGCGCTGCATGAGAAACCGTACTTATTAGTCTGTATCTAGTTCTAGAGTCTGATGCCAGTATAAAGAGAAATGTGCTGCATGAGAAACTGCACTTATTAGTCTGTATCTAGTTCTAGAGTCTGATGCCAGTATAAAGGGAAATGCGCTGCATGAGAAACCGCACTTATTAGTCTGTATCTAGTTCTAGAGTCTGACGTCAGTATAAAGGGAAATGCGCTGCATGAGAAACCGCACTTATTAGTCTGTATCTAGTTCTAGAGTCTGATGTCAGTATAAAGGGAAATGCGCTGCATGAGAAACCGCACTTATTAGTCTGTATCTAGTTCTAGAGTCTGACGTCAGTATAAAGGGAAATGCGCTGCATGAGAAACCGCACTTATTAGTCTGTATCTAGTTCTAGAGTCTGATGCCAGTATAAAGGGAAATGTGCTGCATGAGAAACCGCACTTATTAGTCTGTATCTAGTTCTAGAGTCTGACGTCAGTATAAAGGGAAATGCGCTGCATGAGAAACCGCACTTATTAGTCTGTATCTAGTTCTAAAGTCTGATGCCAGTATAAAGGGAAATGTGCTGCATTAGAAACCGCACTTATTAGTCTGTATCTAGTTCTAGAGTCTGACGTCAGTATAAAGGGAAATGCGCTGCATGAGAAACCGCACTTATTAGTCTGTATCTAGTTCTAGAATCTGACGTCAGTATAAAGGGAAATGCGCTGCATGAGAAACCGCACTTATTAGTCTGTATCTAGTTCTAGAGTCTGACGTCAGTATAAAGGGAAATGCGCTGCATGGGAAACCGCACTTATTAGTCTGTATCTAGTTCTAGAGTCTGACGTCAGTATAAAGAGAAATGCGCTGCATGAGAAACTGCACTTATTAGTCTGTATCTAGTTCTAGAGTCTGATGCCAGTATAAAGGGAAATGCGCTGCATGAGAAACTGCACTTATTAGTTTGTATCTAGCTCTAGAGTCTGATGCCAGTATAAAGAGAAATGCGCTGCATGAGAAACTGCACTTATTATTTTGTATCTAGTTCTAGAGTCTGACGTCAGTATAAAGGGAAATGCGCTGCATGAGAAACCGCACTTATTAGTCTGTATCTAGTTCTAGAATCTGACGTCAGTATAAAGGGAAATGCGCTGCATGAGAAACCGCACTTATTAGTCTGTATCTAGTTCTAGAGTCTGACGTCAGTATAAAGGGAAATGCGCTGCATGGGAAACCGCACTTATTAGTCTGTATCTAGTTCTAGAGTCTGACGTCAGTATAAAGAGAAATGTGCTGCATGAGAAACCGCACTTATTAGTTTGTATCTAGCTCTAGAGTCTGATGTCAGTATAAAGGGAAATGCGCTGCATGAGAAACCGCACTTATTAGTTTGTATCTAGCTCTAGAGTCTGATGCCAGTATAAAGAGAAATGCGCTGCATGAGAAACTGCACTTATTATTTTGTATCTAGTTCTAGAGTCTGACGTCAGTATAAAGGGAAATGCGCTGCATGAGAAACCACACTTATTAGTTTGTATCTAGCTCTAGAGTCTGATGTCAGTATAAAGGGAAATGCGCTGCATGAGAAACCGCACTTATTAGTCTGTATCTAGTTCTAGAGTCTGACGTCAGTATAAAGAGAAATGCGCTGCATGAGAAACCGCACTTATTAGTCTGTATCTAGTTCTAGAGTCTGACGTCAGTATAAAGGGAAATGTGCTGCATGAGAAACCGCACTTATTAGTCTGTATCTAGTTCTAGAGTCTGATGCCAGTATAAAGAGAAATGTGCTGCATGAGAAACCGCACTTATTAGTCTGTATCTAGTTCTAGAGTCTGATGCCAGTATAAAGGGAAATGCGCTGCATGAGAAACTGCACTTATTAGTCTGTATCTAGTTCTAGAGTCTGACGTCAGTATAAAGAGAAATGCGCTGCATGAGAAACCGCACTCATTAGTTTGTATCTAGTTCTAGAGTCTGATGCCAGTATAAAGGGAAATGCGCTGCATGAGAAACTGCACTTATTAGTCTGTATCTAGTTCTAGAGTCTGATGCCAGTATAAAGAGAAATGCGCTGCATGAGAAACCGCACTTATTAGTCTGTATCTAGTTCTAGAGTGTGATGCCAGTATAAAGGGAAATGCGCTGCATGAGAAACCGCACTTATTAGTCTGTATCTAGTTCTAGAGTCTGCCGTTAGTATAAAGGGAATTGCGCTGCATGAGAAACCACACTTATTAGTTTGTATCTAGTTCTAGAGTGTGATGCCAGTATAAAGGGAAATGTGCTGCATGAGAAACTGCACTTATTAGTCTGTATCTAGTTCTAGAGTCTGATGCCAGTATAAAGAGAAATGTGCTGCATGAGAAACCGCACTTATTAGTCTGTATCTAGTTCTAGAGTCTGATGCCAGTATAAAGGGAAATGCGCTGCATGAGAAACTGCACTTATTAGTCTGTATCTAGTTCTAGAGTCTGACGTCAGTATAAAGAGAAATGCGCTGCATGAGAAACCGCACTCATTAGTTTGTATCTAGTTCTAGAGTCTGATGCCAGTATAAAGGGAAATGCGCTGCATGAGAAACTGCACTTATTAGTCTGTATCTAGTTCTAGAGTCTGATGCCAGTATAAAGAGAAATGCGCTGCATGAGAAACCGCACTTATTAGTCTGTATCTAGTTCTAGAGTGTGATGCCAGTATAAAGGGAAATGCGCTGCATGAGAAACCGCACTTATTAGTCTGTATCTAGTTCTAGAGTCTGCCGTTAGTATAAAGGGAAATGCGCTGCATGAGAAACCACACTTATTAGTTTGTATCTAGTTCTAGAGTGTGATGCCAGTATAAAGGGAAATGTGCTGCATGAGAAACTGCACTTATTAGTCTGTATCTAGTTCTAGAGTCTGATGCCAGTATAAAGAGAAATGTGCCGCATGAGAAACCGCACTTATTAGTTTGTATCTAGCTCTAGAGTCTGATGTCAGTATAAAGGGAAATGCGCTGCATGAGAAACCGCACTTATTAGTTTGTATCTAGCTCTAGAGTCTGATGCCAGTATAAAGAGAAATGCGCTGCATGAGAAACTGCACTTATTATTTTGTATCTAGTTCTAGAGTCTGACGTCAGTATAAAGGGAAATGCGCTGCATGAGAAACCACACTTATTAGTTTGTATCTAGCTCTAGAGTCTGATGTCAGTATAAAGGGAAATGCGCTGCATGAGAAACCGCACTTATTAGTCTGTATCTAGTTCTAGAGTCTGACGTCAGTATAAAGAGAAATGCGCTGCATGAGAAACCGCACTTATTAGTCTGTATCTAGTTCTAGAGTCTGACGTCAGTATAAAGGGAAATGCGCTGCATGAGAAACCGCACTTATTAGTCTGTATCTAGTTCTAGAGTCTGATGCCAGTATAAAGAGAAATGTGCTGCATGAGAAACCGCACTTATTAGTCTGTATCTAGTTCTAGAGTCTGACGTCAGTATAAAGGGAAATGCGCTGCATGAGAAACCGCACTTATTAGTCTGTATCTAGTTCTAGAGTCTGATGTCAGTATAAAGGGAAATGCGCTGCATTAGAAACCGCACTTATTAGTCTGTATCTAGTTCTAGAGTCTGATGCCAGTATAAAGGGAAATGCGCTGCATGAGAAATCGCACTTATTAGTTTGTATCTAGTTCTAGAGTCTGACGTCAGTATAAAGGGAAATGCGCTGCATGAGAAACCGCACTTATTAGTCTGTATCTAGTTCTAGAGTCTGACGTCAGTATAAAGAGAAATGCGCTGCATGAGAAAACGCACTTATTAGTCTGTATCTAGTTCTAGAGTCTGACGTCAGTATAAAGAGAAATGCGCTGCATGAGAAACCGCACTTATTAGTCTGTATCTAGTTCTAGAGTCTGACGTCAGTATAAAGAGAAATGCGCTGCATGAGAAACCGCACTTATTAGTCTGTATCTAGTTCTAGAGTCTGATGTCGGTATAAAGGGAAATGCGCTGCATGAGAAACTGCACTTATTAGTCTGTATCTAGTTCTAGAGTCTGATGCCAGTATAAAGAGAAATGCGCTGCATGAGAAACCGTACTTATTAGTCTGTATCTAGTTCTAGAGTCTGATGCCAGTATAAAGAGAAATGTGCTGCATGAGAAACTGCACTTATTAGTCTGTATCTAGTTCTAGAGTCTGATGCCAGTATAAAGGGAAATGCGCTGCATGAGAAACCGCACTTATTAGTCTGTATCTAGTTCTAGAGTCTGACGTCAGTATAAAGGGAAATGCGCTGCATGAGAAACCGCACTTATTAGTCTGTATCTAGTTCTAGAGTCTGACGTCAGTATAAAGGGAAATGCGCTGCATGAGAAACCGCACTTATTAGTCTGTATCTAGTTCTAGAGTCTGACGTCAGTATAAAGGGAAATGCGCTGCATGAGAAACCGCACTTATTAGTCTGTATCTAGTTCTAGAGTCTGATGCCAGTATAAAGGGAAATGTGCTGCATGAGAAACCGCACTTATTAGTCTGTATCTAGTTCTAGAGTCTGACGTCAGTATAAAGGGAAATGCGCTGCATGAGAAACCGCACTTATTAGTCTGTATCTAGTTCTAGAGTCTGACGTCAGTATAAAGAGAAATGCGCTGCATGAGAAACCGCACTTATTAGTCTGTATCTAGTTCTAGAATCTGACGTCAGTATAAAGGGAAATGCGCTGCATGAGAAACCGCACTTATTAGTCTGTATCTAGTTCTAAAGTCTGATGCCAGTATAAAGGGAAATGTGCTGCATTAGAAACCGCACTTATTAGTCTGTATCTAGTTCTAGAGTCTGACGTCAGTATAAAGGGAAATGCGCTGCATGAGAAACCGCACTTATTAGTCTGTATCTAGTTCTAGAATCTGACGTCAGTATAAAGGGAAATGCGCTGCATGAGAAACCGCACTTATTAGTCTGTATCTAGTTCTAGAGTCTGACGTCAGTATAAAGGGAAATGCGCTGCATGGGAAACCGCACTTATTAGTCTGTATCTAGTTCTAGAGTCTGACGTCAGTATAAAGAGAAATGCGCTGCATGAGAAACTGCACTTATTAGTCTGTATCTAGTTCTAGAGTCTGATGCCAGTATAAAGGGAAATGCGCTGCATGAGAAACTGCACTTATTAGTTTGTATCTAGCTCTAGAGTCTGATGCCAGTATAAAGAGAAATGCGCTGCATGAGAAACTGCACTTATTATTTTGTATCTAGTTCTAGAGTCTGACATCAGTATAAAGGGAAATGCGCTGCATGAGAAACCGCACTTATTAGTCTGTATCTAGTTCTAGAATCTGACGTCAGTATAAAGGGAAATGCGCTGCATGAGAAACCGCACTTATTAGTCTGTATCTAGTTCTAGAGTCTGACGTCAGTATAAAGGGAAATGCGCTGCATGGGAAACCGCACTTATTAGTCTGTATCTAGTTCTAGAGTCTGACGTCAGTATAAAGAGAAATGTGCTGCATGAGAAACCGCACTTATTAGTTTGTATCTAGCTCTAGAGTCTGATGTCAGTATAAAGGGAAATGCGCTGCATGAGAAACCGCACTTATTAGTTTGTATCTAGCTCTAGAGTCTGATGCCAGTATAAAGAGAAATGCGCTGCATGAGAAACTGCACTTATTATTTTGTATCTAGTTCTAGAGTCTGACGTCAGTATAAAGGGAAATGCGCTGCATGAGAAACCACACTTATTAGTTTGTATCTAGCTCTAGAGTCTGATGTCAGTATAAAGGGAAATGCGCTGCATGAGAAACCGCACTTATTAGTCTGTATCTAGTTCTAGAGTCTGACGTCAGTATAAAGAGAAATGCGCTGCATGAGAAACCGCACTTATTAGTCTGTATCTAGTTCTAGAGTCTGACGTCAGTATAAAGGGAAATGTGCTGCATGAGAAACCGCACTTATTAGTCTGTATCTAGTTCTAGAGTCTGATGCCAGTATAAAGAGAAATGTGCTGCATGAGAAACCGCACTTATTAGTCTGTATCTAGTTCTAGAGTCTGACGTCAGTATAAAGGGAAATGCGCTGCATGAGAAACCGCACTTATCAGTCTGTATCTAGTTCTAGAGTCTGATGCCAGTATAAAGGGGAATGCGCTGCATGAGAAACCGCACTTATTAGTCTGTATCTAGTTCTAGAGTCTGATGCCAGTATAAAGGGAAATGCGCTGCATGAGAAACTGCACTTATTAGTCTGTATCTAGTTCTAGAGTCTGATGCCAGTATAAAGAGAAATGCGCTGCATGAGAAACTGCACTTATTAGTCTGTATCTAGTTCTAGAGTCTGATGCCAGTATAAAGAGAAATGCGCTGCATGAGAAACTGCACTTATTAGTCTGTATCTAGTTCTAGAGTCTGATGCCAGTATAAAGAGAAATGCGCTGCATGAGAAACCGCACTTATTAGTTTGTATCTAGTTCTAGAGTCTGATGCCAGTATAAAGGGAAATGCGCTGCATGAGAAACCGCACTTATTAGTCTGTATCTAGTTCTAGAGTCTGATGCCAGTATAAAGAGAAATGCGCTGCATGAGAAACTGCACTTTTTAGTCTGTATCTAGTTCTAGAGTCTGATGCCAGTATAAAGGGAAATGCGCTGCATGAGAAACCGCACTTATTAGTTTGTATCTAGTTCTAGAGTCTGATGCCAGTATAAAGAGAAATGTGCTGCATGAGAAACTGCACTTATTAGTCTGTATCTAGTTCTAGAGTCTGATGCCAGTATAAAGGGAAATGCGCTGCATGAGAAACCGCCCTTATTAGTCTGTATCTAGTTCTAGAGTCTGACGTCAGTATAAAGAGAAATGTGCTGCATGAGAAACCGCACTTATTTGTCTGTATCTAGTTCTAGAGTCTGACGTCAGTATAAAGAGAAATGTGCTGCATGAGAAACCGCACTTATTAGTTTGTATCTAGTTCTAGAGTCTGATGCCAGTATAAAGGGAAATGCGCTGCATGAGAAACCGCACTCATTAGTTTGTATCTAGTTCTAGAGTCTGATGCCAGTATAAAGGGAAATGCGCTGCATGAGAAACCGCACTTATTAGTCTGTATTTAGTTCTAGCATCTGATGCCAGTATAAAGGGAAATGCGCTGCATGAGAAACCACACTTATTAGTCTGTATTTAGTTCTAGCATCTGATGCCAGTATAAAGGGAAATGCGCTGCATGAGAAACCGCACTTATTAGTCTGTATTTAGTTCTAGCATCTGATGCCAGTATAAAGGGAAATGCGCTGCATGAGAAACCACACTTATTAGTCTGTATTTAGTTCTAGCATCTGATGCCAGTATAAAGGGAAATGCGCTGCATGAGAAACCGCACTTATTAGTCTGTATCTAGTTCTAGAGTCTGACGTCAGTATAAAGGGAAATGCGCTGCATGAGAAACCACACTTATTAGTCTGTATTTAGTTCTAGCATCTGATGCCAGTATAAAGGGAAATGCGCTGCATGAGAAACTGCACTTATTAGTCTGTATCTAGTTCTAGAGTCTGATGCCAGTATAAAGGGAAATGCGCTGCATGAGAAACTGCACTTATTAGTCTGTATCTAGTTCTAGAGTCTGACGTCAGTATAAAGGGAAATGCGCTGCATGATAAACCGCACTTATTAGTTTGTATCTAGCTCTAGAGTCTGATGTCAGTATAAAGGGAAATGCGCTGCATGAGAAACCGCACTTATTAGTCTGTATCTAGTTCTAGAGTCTGACGTCAGTATAAAGAGAAATGCGCTGCATGAGAAACCGCACTTATTAGTCTGTATCTAGTTCTAGAGTCTGACGTCAGTATAAAGGGAAATGCGCTGCATGAGAAACCGCACTTATTAGTCTGTATCTAGTTCTAGAGTCTGATGCCAGTATAAAGAGAAATGCGCTGCATGAGAAACTGCACTTATTAGTCTGTATCTAGTTCTAGAGTCTGATGCCAGTATAAAGAGAAATGCGCTGCATGAGAAACTGCACTTATTAGTCTGTATCTAGTTCTAGAGTCTGACGTCAGTATAAAGGGAAATGTGCTGCATGAGAAACCGCACTTATTAGTCTGTATCTAGTTCTAGAGTCTGATGCCAGTATAAAGAGAAATGTGCTGCATGAGAAACTGCACTTATTAGTCTGTATCTCGTTCTAGAGTCTGATGCCAGTATAAAGAGAAATGCGCTGCATGAGAAACCGCACTTATTAGTCTGTATCTAGTTCTAGAGTCTGACGTCGGTATAAAGAGAAATGCGCTGCATGAGAAACCGCACTTATTAGTCTGTATCTAGTTCTAGAGTCTGATGCCAGTATAAAGAGAAATGCGCTACATGAGAAACCGCACTTATTAGTCTGTATCTAGTTCTAGAGTCTGATGCCAGTATAAAGGGAAATGCGCTGCATGAGAAACTGCACTTATTAGTCTGTATCTAGTTCTAGAGTCTGACGTCAGTATAAAGGGAAACAAAACTATAAAAGATGCATTAAAGCCAATCTGTAATCTATGCAATGCATGTATAAACAATATGTACTGCACTGCAAAATATTTGCAACCACAATGAGGGCCAAAGATCAAGTGGCGCGCTATTTATCCCCTGCTCGGGCGCTAACTCCTCTAGAACTAACGGCTAGATTACGAGTTTTTGTCGGTAATGGTGTGCGGTGCTAACGAGCAGTTTCTGCTCACTGCTCACCTACAAACAACGCTGGTATTACGGGTTTTTACAAACCCAGCGTTAGCCGCAGAAAAGTGAGCGGAGAGCAAAATTTAGCTCAACATCTCACTGTAATACCAGCGCTGCTTACGGTAGCGGTGAGCTGGCTAAACGTGCTCGTGCACGATTTCCCCATAGGAATCAATGGGGGAGAGCCGGCTAAAAAAAAACCTAACACCTGCAAAAAAGCAGCGTTCAGCTCCTAACGCAGCCCCATTGATTCCTATGGGGAAAATACATTTTATGTCTACACCTAACACCCTAACCTGAACCCTGAGTCTAAACACCCCTAATCTTACACTTATTAACCCCTAATCTGCCGTCCCCGACATCGCCGACACCTGCATTATATTATTAACTCCTAATCTGCCGCTCCGGACACCGCCGCCACCTACATTATACTTATGAACCCCTAATCTGCTGACCCCAAAATCGCCGACACCTACATTATATTTATTAACCCCTAATCTTCCGTCCCCAATGTCGCCGCCACTATAATAAAGTTATTAACCCCTAAACCTAAGTCTAACCCTAACACCCACCTAACTTAAATATAATTTAAATAAATATAAATAAAATTACTATCATTAACTAAATTATTCCTATTTAGAAACTAAATACCTATAAAATAAACCCTAAGCTAGCTACAATATAACTAATAGTTACATTGTATCTAGCTTAGGGTTTATTTTTATTTTACAGGCAACTTTGTATTTATTTTAACTAGGTACAATAGTTATTAAATAGTTATTAACTATTTAATAACTACCTAGCTAAAATAAATACAAAAGTACCTGTAAAATAAAACCTAACCTAAGTTACAATTACACCTAACACTACACTATAATTAAATTAATTCCCTACATTAACTACAATTAAATAAAATAAACTAAAGTACAAAAAAACCCCACTAAATTACAGAAAATAATAAAATAATTACAAGTTTTTTAAACTAATTACACCTAATCTAATCCCCCTAATAAAATAAAAAAGCCCCCCAAAATAATAAAAAGCCCTACCCTACACTAAATTACAAATAGCCCTTAAAAGGGCTTTTTGCAGGGCATTGCCCCAAAGTAATCTGCTCTTTTACCTGTAAAAAAAAAGTATAAAACCCACCACCCACACACCCAACCCTACTCTAAAACCCACCCAATCCCCCCTTAATAAAACCTAACACTAACCCCTTGACGATCACCCTACCTTGAGAAGTCTTCACCCAACCGGGCCGAAGTCCTTAACGAAGCCGGGCGAAGTGGTCCTCCAGACGGGCAGAAGTCTTCATCCAAGCCGACCAGAAGAGGTCCTCCAGATGGGCAGAAGTCTTCATCCAGGCGGCATCTTCTATCTTCATCCATCCGGCACGGAGCGGGTCCATCTTCAAGACATCCGACGCGGAGCATCCTCTTCAAACGAAGTCCAACTGAAGAATGAAGGTTCCTTTAAATTACGTCATCCAAGATGGCGTCCCTTGAATTCTGATTGGCTGATAGAATTCTATCAGCCAATCGGAATTAAGGTAGAAAAAATCCTGTTGGCTGATGCAATCAGCCAATAGGATTGAGCTTGCATTCTATTGGCTGATCCAATCAGCCAATAGAATGCCAGCTCAATCATATTGGCTGATTGGATCAGCCAATAGGATTGAACTTCAATCCTATTGGCTGATTGCATCAGCCAATAGGTTTTTTCTACCTTAATTCCGATTGGCTGATAGAATTCTATCAGCCAATCGGAATTCAAGGGACGCCATCTTGAATTACGTCATTTAAAGGAACCTTCATTCTTCAGTTGGACTTCGTTTGAAGAGGATGCTCCGAGTCGGATGTCTTGAAGATGGACCCGCTCCGCGCCGGATGGATGAAGATAGAAGATGCCACCTGGATGAAGACTTCTGCCCGTCTGGAGGACCACTTCGCCCGGATTCGTGGAGGACTTCGGCCCGGTTGGGTGAAGACTTCTCAAGGTAGGGTGATCTTCAAGGGGTTAGTGTTAGGTTTTATTAAGGGGGGATTGGGTGGGTTTTAGAGTAGGGTTGGGTGTGTGGGTGGCGGGTTTTAATGTTGGGGGGTATTGTACTTTTTTTTAACAGGTAAAAGAGCGGATTACTTTGGGGCAATGCCCCGCAAAAGGCCCTTTTAAGGGCTATTTGTAATTTAGTATAGGGTAGGGCTTTTTATTATTTTGGGCGGCTTTTTTATTTCATTAGGGGGATTAGATTAGGTGTAATTAGTTTAAAATGTTTTAATTATTTTCTGTAATTTAGTGGGGGGGGGGTTTTGTACTTTAGTTTATTTAATTGTATTTAATTGTAGTTAATGTAAGGAATTAATTTAATTATAGTGTAGTGTTAGGAGTAATTGTAACTTAGGTTAGGTTTTATTTTACAGGTACTTTTGTATTTATTTTAGCTAGGTAGCTATTAAATAGTTAATATCTATTTAATAACTATTGTGCCTAGTTAAAATAAATACAAAGTTGACTGTAAAATAAAAATAAACCCTAAGCTACCTACAATGTAACTATTAGTTATATTGTAGCTAGCTTAGGGTTTATTTTAGAGGTAAGTATTTAGTTTTAAATAGGATTAATTTAGTTAATGATAGTGATTTTATATAGATTTCTTAAAATTATATTTCAGTTAGGGGGGTTAGGGATAGAGTTAGATTTAGGGGTTAATACATTTAATAGAGTTGCAGCGACGTTGGGGGCGGCAGATTAGGGGTTAATAAATGTAGGTAGGTGGGGGCGATGTTAGGGACGACAGATTAGGGGTTAATAAATGTAGGTAGGTGGCGGCGATGTTAGGGACGGCAGATTAGGGGTTAATAAAATTTAACTAGTGTTTGCGATGTGGGAGTACGGCGGTTTAGGGGTTAATATATTTATTATAGTGGCGGCGATGTCCGGTTCGGCAGATTAGGGAAAAAAAATGTATTATAGTGTTTGCGATGTGGGGGGGCCTCGGTTTAGGGGTTAATAGGTAGTTTATGGGTGTTAGTGTACTTTTTAGCACTTTAGTTAAGAGATTTATGTTACAGCGTTAGCCCATAAAACTCTTAACTACTGACTTTCAAATGCTGTACCAGGCTTTACAGGAGAGGGTGTACCGCACACTTTTAGGAAGACTCGTAATACCGGCGTTAGGCAAATCCCATTGAAAATATAGGATACACAATTGACCTAAGTGGTTTTGCGGTATGTTCGAGTTGCGCCAAAAAAAGTGAGCGGTACACCTGTACCTGCAAGACTCGTAATACCAGCGGGCATTAAAAAGCAGCGTTGGGACCTCTCAACGCTGCTTTTTAAGGCTAACGCAAAACTCGTAATCTAGCCGTAAGCTTTTTGCGCACCTCGGATTACGCTCGTATTACAAGTTGAAAGTAAACAGTTCTCGCACAAGTGCTAAACCAACGAACGCAAAAAACTGAACTTAGGATATTGCTCGCAGGTTAACATATTCCCCCCATAGAAGTCAATGGAGGGGAAAAACAGAAAGAACTAACACCCTACTCGCACACAAATCCGAGACGCTAACCGACATGAAAATATTTCTATTTCACATTCCAATGTTCTTCACATAGCAAAATATGTTCTATTTATTTATAAATACATATTTCTACACATATCTGCTGTTTGGTACAGTATATATCTACACCTACATATGTACATGATTATATATAGGTGTAGATATATACAGATATATAGGAATATCTATAAATACATAGGGGTAGAATTATCATACCCCGGGCGGACATAATTCGCTGTCTGCATTTATCACTGCACAAGCATTTCTGGTGAAATGCTTGTGCAATGCCGCCTCCTGCACATTCGCAGCCAATCGGCCGCTAGCAGAGGGTGTCAATCATGACTGCTGTTTTTTAAATCCTGCGGCAGAGCAAGCAGCATCAGCTACTCAATAAATCTTCCCCATAGAACATATTCTGCTATGTGCAGAACACTGGAATGTGAAATATTTACAGTAAATTCAGTGTAAAACTTTATTAAATATAAATGTGCTTTTTCATGTTTTATCTAACTGATCATTTAAATGTATGTTTGATGTTTTGTGACACTTTTGTTTCATGAAATACTTAACCAGAGCTCTGAGGTAAAGCGCATTAAATTCAATTGTGCTCAAGCGATCACGTTTACTCAACGTGCCGCAATAAACCTAATATGGCTTGCAGGTAACTATTGTCGCTGCTGGGGCGATAGGAGTGAAAAATCAAAAGAGTGCGCACACTAAAATTTGAGGAGCTGATTGGTGAATCGTAGTACTGGTTCATTGAAGCTTACAGTTCCGGGATTCGACAACCGCTGACGAGCGGCACCAAAAACACTGACTGAGGTTAATTCAGCACGTCTGGATTGTAACAGGTACTGTGAATAATTATTTCCATTTGGAAAAAGGAATAAGGTACCGCACATTTCTGAACTATTTGGAGACTTAAAACTCGATCTTTTCAGTACAATTGTATGCCTCCTAAACGGCTGGTAAAAGGAATATATTGTTGCAAGTATACACGCTCTGTTCAATTTGTAACAAACTAGCAGGGAGGCGATACACTGAAATTTTATAAGTGTTAAAGACTCAAATTGATCTATGAATTACTGACATGTTTGAAGCAGTGCATCAAGTTTGTAATAATTTGAAATAACTTATTTTTGTAATTTATTTGAGGTGCATATGAACGAATATTTTATATGAAGTTTTTGAATAAATGTGTGTGATTTGACACCGGTGTCTAACGAATTAATTTGATAAAAAAAATTATTTTTGTTTATTTTGTATGAGTTAGTTGTTGAATAAAATTGTGAATAATTAAATGACCAATTTTTTTCCTGATTGATTTCTATATGTATTAAATGTATGTGTTGAGTTGGGATTCCATTTGTAACCATTTTTATTGATTATTAGATTTTTAGAGCAGAGTGCCCTTTGGGCGCCTCCCCCAACCTTTTCTTTTTTTGTTAACTATTGTCGAGACACTCATAATCTGACCCTAAATATTTATATATGCACAGTATATATCAGTAATTATATGTCACATTAAATAGGGTCTGCACACACAATAAATAATTATATATGCACAGTATATATCAGTAATTATATGTCACATTACATAAGGTCTGCACACACAATAAATGTTTATATATGCACAGTATATATCAGTAATTATATGTCACATTACATAAGGTCTGCACACAATACATATTTATATATGCACAGTATATATCAGAAATTAAGTGCTGCATTACAAAAGGTCTGCACACACAATAAATGTTTATATATGTACAGTATATATCAGTAATTAAGTGCTGCATTACATAAGGTCTGTGCACACAATAAATGTTTATATATGCTCAGTATATATCAGTAATTAAGTGCTGCATTACATAAGGTCTGTGCACACAATAAATGTTTATATATGCACAGTATATATCAGTAATTAAGTGCTGCATTACACAAGGTCTGCACACACAATAAATGTTTATATATGCACAGTATATATCAGTAATTGTCACATTACATAAGGTCTGCACACACAATAAATGTTTATATATGCACAGTATATATCAGTAATTGTCACATTACATAAGATCTGCACACACAATAAATGTTTATATATGCACAGTATATATCGGTAATTAAGTGCTGCATTACATAAGGTCTGTACACACAATAAATGTTTCTATATACACAGTATATATCGGTAATTAAGCACTGCATTACACAAGGTCTGCACACACAATACATTTTTATATCTGCACAGTATATATCAGTAATTAAGTGCTGCATTACATAAGTTCGGCACACACAATAAATGTTTATATATGTGCAGTATATATCAGTAATGAAGCACTGCATTACACAAGGTCTGCACACACAAATAATTGTTTATATATACGCAGTATATATCAGTAATTAAGCGCTGTATTACACAAGGTCTGCACACGCAATAAATGTTTATATATATGCAGTATATATTAGTAATGAAGCACTGCATTACACAAGGTCTGCACACACAATAAATGTTTATATATGTGCAGTATATATCAGTAATTAAGTGCTGTATTACACAAGGTCTGCACACACAATAAATGTTTATATATGCACAGTATATATCAGTAATTATATGTCATATTACATAGGGTCTGCACACACAATAAATGTTTATATATGCACAGTATATATCAGTAATTAAGCACTGCATTACACCAGGTGTGCACACATAATAAATGTTTCTTTCATGTAATTAGCAAGAGTCCATGAGCTAGTGACGTATGGGATATACATTCCTACCAGGAGGGGCAAAGTTTCCCAAACCTCAAAATGCCTATAAATACACCCCTCACCACACCCACAAATCAGTTTTACAAACTTTGCCTCCTATGGAGGAGGTGAAGTAAGTTTGTGCTAGATTCTACGTTGATATGCGCTCCGCAGCAGGTTGGAGCCCGGTTTTCCTCTCAGCGTGCAGTGAATGTCAGAGGGATGTGAAGAGAGTATTGCCTATTTGAATTCAATGATCTCCTTCTACGGGGTCTATTTCATAGGTTCTCTGTTATCGGTCGTAGAGATTCATCTCTTACCTCCCTTTTCAGATCGACGATATACTCTTATATATACCATTACCTCTACTGATTCTCGTTTCAGTACTGGTTTGGCTTTCTACTACATGTAGATGAGTGTCCTGGGGTAAGTAAGTCTTATTTTCTGTGACACTCTAAGCTATGGTTGGGCACTTTTATATAAAGTTCTAAATATATGTATTCAAACATATGATTAACAGATCATAATTCTCATAGCATTATTAATCTTCTTCAACATGCTAATAACTTTATTTGTGATGCCATCTTTGATATCATTAGAGTTGATGTCAGGTATATGTCTCTAGCTATTTTAGCTAGAAGAGCTTTATGGCTTAAAACTTGGAATGCTGATATGTCTTCTAAGTCAACTTTGCTTTCCCTTTCTTTCCAGGGTAATAAATTATTTGGTTCTCAGTTGGATTCTATTATCTCAACTGTTACTGGAGGGAAAGGAACTTTTTTACCACAGGATAAAAAATCTAAAGGTAAATTTAGGTCTAATAATCGTTTTCGTTCCTTTCGTCACAATAAGGAACAAAAGCCTGATCCTTCACCCACAGGAGCGGTATCAGTTTGGAAACCATCTCCAGTCTGGAATAAATCCAAGCCTTTTAGAAAACCAAAGCCAGCTCCCAAGTCCACATGAAGGTGCGGCCCTCATTCCAGCCCAGCTGGTAGGGGGCAGATTACGATTTTTCAAAGAAATTTGGATCAATTCAATTCACAATCTTTGGATTCAAAACATTGTTTCAGAAGGGTACAGAATTGGCTTCAAAATAAGGCCTCCTGCAAAGAGATTTTTTCTTTCCCGTGTCCCAGTAAATCCAGCGAAGGCTCAAGCATTTCTGAAATGTGTTTCAGATCTAGAGTTGGCTGGAGTAATTATGCCAGTTCCAGTTCTGGAACAGGGGCTGGGGTTTTATTCAAATCTCTTCATTGTACCAAAGAAGGAGAATTCCTTCAGACCAGTTCTGGATCTAAAAATATTGAATCGTTATGTAAGGATACCAACATTCAAAATGGTAACTATAAGGACTATCCTGCCTTTTGTTCAGCAAGGGCATTATATGTCCACAATAGATTTACAGGATGCATATCTGCATATTCCGATTCATCCAGATCACTATCAGTTTCTGAGATTCTCTTTCCTAGACAAGCATTACCAGTTTGTGGCTCTGCCGTTTGGCCTAGCAACAGCTCCAAGAATTTTTACAAAGGTTCTCGGTGCCCTTCTGTCTGTAATCAGAGAACAGGGTATTGTGGTATTTCCTTATTTGGACGATATCTTGGTACTTGCTCAGTCTTCACATTTAGCAGAATCTCATACGAATCGACTTGTGTTGTTTCTTCAAGATCATGGTTGGAGGATCAATTTACCGAAAAGTTCATTGATTCCTCAAACAAGGGTAACCTTTTTAGGTTTCCAGATAGATTCAGTGTCCATGACTCTGTCTCTGACAGACAAGAGACGTCTAAAATTGATCTCAGCTTGTCGAAACCTTCAATCACAATCATTCCCTTCGGTAGCCTTATGCATGGAAATTCTAGGTCTTATGACTGCTGCATCGGACGCGATCCCCTTTGCTCGTTTTCACTTGCGACCTCTTCGGCTCTGTATGCTGAACCAGTGGTGCAGGGATTACACAAAGATATCTCAATTAATATCTTTAAAACCGATTGTACGACACTCTCTGACGTGGTGGACAGATCACCATCGTTTAGTTCAGGGGGCTTCTTTTGTTCTTCCGACCTGGACTGTAATTTCAACAGATGCAAGTCTGACAGGTTGGGGAGCTGTTTGGGGGTCTCTGACAGCACAAGGGGTTTGGGAATCTCAGGAGGTGAGATTACCAATCAATATTTTGGAACTCCGTGCAATTTTCAGAGCTCTTCAGTCATGGCCTCTTCTAAAGAGAGAATCGTTCATTTGTTTTCAGACAGACAATGTCACAACTGTGGCATACATCAATCATCAAGGAGGGACTCACAGTCCTCTGGCTATGAAAGAAGTATCTCTAATACTGGTATGGGCAGAATCCAGCTCCTGTCTAGTTTCTGCGGTTCATATCCCAGGTATAGACAATTGGGAAGCGGATTATCTCAGTCGCCAAACGTTACATCCGGGCGAATGGTCTCTTCACCCAGAGGTTTTTCTTCAGATTGTTCAAATGTGGGGACTTCCAGAAATAGATCTGATGGCTTCCCATCTAAACAAGAAACTTCCCAGGTATCTGTCCAGATCCAGGGATCCTCAAGCGGAAGCAGTGGATGCATTGTCACTTCCTTGGAAGTATCATCCTGCCTATATCTTTCCGCCTCTAGTTCTTCTTCCAAGAGTAATCTCCAAGATTCTGAAGGAATGCTCGTTTGTTCTGCTGGTGGCTCCAGCATGGCCGCCTCACATGTTTTGGTATGCGGATTTTGTCCGGATGGCCTCTTGCCAAACATGTACTCTTCGGTTAAGACCAGACCTTCTGTTGCAAGGTCCTTTTTTCCATCAGGATCTCAAATCCTTAAATTTAAAGGTATGGAGATTGAACGCTTGATTCTTAGTCAAAGAGGTTTCTCTGACTCTGTGATTAATACTATGTTACAGGCTCGTAAATCTGTATCTAGGAAGATATATTATAGAGTCTGGAAGACTTACATTTCTTGGTGTCTTTCTCATCACTTTTCCTGGCATTCTTTTAGAATTCCGAGAATTTTACAGTTTCTTCAGGATGGTTTGGATAAAGGTTTGTCTGCAAGTTCCTTGAAAGGACAAATCTCTGCTCTTTCTGTTCTTTTTCATAGAAAGATTGCTAATCTTCCTGATATTCATTGTTTTGTACAAGCTTTGGTTCGTATAAAACCTGTCATTAAGTCAATTTCTCCTCCTTGGAGTTTGAATTTGGTTCTGGGGGCTCTTCAAGCTCCTCCGTTTGAACCTATGCATTCATTAGACATTAAATTACTTTCTTGGAAAGTTTTGTTTCTTTTGGCCATTTCTTCTGCTAGAAGAGTTTCTGAATTATCTGCTCTTTCTTGTGAGTCTCCTTTTCTGATTTTTCATCAGGATAAGGCGGTGTTGCGAACTTCTTTTAAATTTTTACCTAAGGTTGTGAATTCTAACAACATTAGTAGAGAAATTGTGGTTCCTTCATTATGTCCTAATCCTAAGAATTCTAAGGAGAGATCATTGCATTCTTTGGATGTAGTTAGAGCTTTGAAATATTATGTTGAAGCTACTAAGAATTTCCGAAAGACTTCTAGTCTATTTGTTATCTTTTCCGGTTCTAGGAAAGGTCAGAAGGCCTCTGCCATTTCTTTGGCATCTTGGTTGAAATCTTTAATTCATCATGCTTATGTCGAGTCGGGTAAAACTCCGCCTCAAAGGATTACAGCTCATTCTACTAGGTCAGTTTCTACTTCCTGGGCGTTTAGGAATGAAGCTTCGGTTGATCAGATTTGCAAAGCAGCAACTTGGTCTTCTTTGCATACTTTTACTAAATTCTACCATTTTGATGTGTTTTCTTCTTCTGAAGCAGTTTTTGGTAGAAAAGTACTTCAGGCAGCTGTTTCAGTTTGATTCTTCTGCTTATAATTTCAGTTTTTTTCATTATAAGATTTAAACTTTATTTTGGGTGTGGATTATTTTTCAGCGGAATTGGCTGTCTTTATTTTATCCCTCCCTCTCTAGTGACTCTTGCGTGGAAGATCCACATCTTGGGTAGTCATTATCCCATACGTCACTAGCTCATGGACTCTTGCTAATTACATGAAAGAAAACATAATTTATGTAAGAACTTACCTGATAAATTCATTTCTTTCATATTAGCAAGAGTCCATGAGGCCCACCCTTTTTTGTGGTGGTTTTGATTTTTTTGTATAAAGCACAATTATACCAATTCCTTATTTTTTATGCTTTCGCACTTTTTTCTTATCACCCCACTTCTTGGCTATACGTTAAACTGATTTGTGGGTGTGGTGAGGGGTGTATTTATAGGCATTTTGAGGTTTGGGAAACTTTGCCCCTCCTGGTAGGAATGTATATCCCATACGTCACTAGCTCATGGACTCTTGCTAATATGAAAGAAATGAATTTATCAGGTAAGTTCTTACATAAATTATGTTTTATATATGCACAGTATATATCAGTAATTAAGCACTGCACTAAACAAGGACTGCACACACAATACATGTTTATATATGCACAGTATATATCAGTAATTAAGCACTGCATTACAAAAGGTCTGCACACACAATACATGTTTATATATGCACAGTATATATCAGTAATTAAGCACTGCATTACAAAAGGTCTGCACACACAATAAATGTTTATATATGCACAGTATATATCAGTAATTAAGTGCTGCATTACATAAGGTCTGCACACACAATAAATGTTTATATATGCACAGTATATATCAGTATTTAAGTGCTGCATTACATAAGGTCTGCACACACAATAAATGTTTATATATGCACAGTATATATCCGTAATTAAGTGTCGCATTACATAAGGTCTGCACACACAATAAATGTTTATATATGCACAGTATATATCAGTAATTAAGTGCTGCATTACATAAGGTCTGTGCACACAATAAATGTTTATATATGCACAGTATATATCAGTAATTAAGTGCTACATTACATAAGGTCTGCACACACAATAAATGTTTATATATGCACAGTATATATCAGTAATTAAGTGCAGCATTACATAAGGTCTGCATACACAATACATGTTTATATATGCACAGTATATATCAGTAATTAAGTGCTGCATTACATAAGGTCTGCACACACAATAAATATTTATATATGCACAGTATATATCAGTAATTAAGTGTCACATTACATAAGGTCTGCACACACAATAAATGTTTATATATGCACAGTATATATCAGTATTTAAGTGTCACATTACATACGGTCTGCACACACAATAAATGTTTATATATGCACAGTATATATCAGTATTTAAGTGCTGCATTACATAAGGTCTGCACACACAATAAATGTTTATATATGCACAGTATATATCCGTAATTAAGTGTCGCATTACATAAGGTCTGCACACACAATAAATGTTTATATATGCACAGTATATATCAGTAATTAAGTGCAATATTATAAAAGTTTGCACACACAATAAATGTTTATATATGCACATTATATATCATTAATTAAGTGCCGCATTACATAAAGCCTGCACACACAATACGTTTGTATATGCACAGTATATATCAGTAATTAAGCACTGCATTGCACAAGGTCTGCACACACAATAAATGTTTATATATGCACAGTATATATCAGTAATTAAGCACTGCATTGCACAAGGTCTGCACACACAATAAATGTTTATATATGCACAGTATATATCAGTAATTAAGTGTCGCATTACATAAGGTATGCACACACAATAAGGCCCCTATTTATCAAAGGTGTTGCGGACCTGATCCGACAGTGGGGATCAGGTCCGCAACACCTCGCTAAATGCGGAGAGCAATACGCTCTCCGCATTTAACGTTGCACCAGCAGCTCACAAGAGCTGCTGGTGCAACGCCGCCCCCTGCTGACTCACGGCCAATCGGCCGCCAGCAGGGGGGTGTCAATCAACCCGATCGTACTCGATCGGGTTGATTTCTGGCGGTTCCTGTCCGCCTGCTCAGAGCAGCCGGACAGGGTTATGGAGCAGCGGTCTTTAGACCGCTGCTTCATAATATGTGTTTCTGGCGAGTCTGAAGACTCGCCAGAAACAGGGGCCCACAAGCTCCGTTCGGAGCTTGATAAATGGGCCCCTTTATGTTATATCCGTAATTAAAGGGACAGTAAATTCAAAACTAAACTTTCATGATTCAGATAGGGCATGCAATTTTAAACCACTTTCCTATTTACTTTTATCATCAAAATTGCTTTGTTCCCTTGGTGGTATTTTTGAAAAGCTAAACCTAGCTAGGCTCAAACTGATTTCTAAACAGTTGAAAACTGCCTCCTAGCTCAGAGCATTTTGAAAGTTTTTCACAGTTAGACTGTGCTAGTTCACATGTGTCATATAGATAACATTGTGCTCACTCTTGTGAAGTTATTTAGGAGTCTTCACTGATTGACTACACTGCATGTCTGTCAAAGGCACTTAGATAAGGAGGCTGTCTGCAAAGGCTTAGATACAAGGTAATCACAGATGTAAAAAGTATATTAATGTAACTGTGTTGGTTATGCAAAAATGGGGAATGGGGAATAAAGGGATTATCTATCTTTTTAAATAAGAACAATTTTGTTGTAGACTGTCCCTTTAAGTGCGATGTTACAAAAGTCTGCACACACAATAAATATTTATATATGCACAGTATATATCAGTAATTAAGCACTGCATTACACAATAAATGTTTATATATGTGCAGTATATCTCAGTAATTAAGTGTCACATTACATAAGGTCTGCACACACAATAAATGTTTATATATGCACAGTATATATCAGTAATTATATGTCACATTACATAAGGTCTGCACACACAATAAATGTTTATATATGTGCAGTATATATCAGTAATTAAGCGCTGCATTACACAAGGTCTGCACACACAATAAATGTTTATATATGCACAGTATATATCAGTAATTAAGCACTGAATTACACAAGGTCTGCACACAGAATAAATGTTTATATATGCACAGTATATATCAGTAATTAAGCACTGCATTACACAAGGTCTGCACACACAATAAATGTTTATATATGCACAGTATATCTAAGTAATTAAGTGTCACATTACATAAGGTCTGCACACACAATAAATGTTTATATATGCACAGTATATATCAGTAATTATATGTCACATTACATAAGGTCTGCACACACAATAAATGTTTATATATGTGCAGTATATATCAGTAATTAAGCGCTGCATTACACAAGGTCTGCACACACAATAAATGTTTATATATGCACAGTATATATCAGTAATTAAGCACTGAATTACACAAGGTCTGCACACAGAATAAATGTTTATATATGCACAGTATATATCAGTAATTAAGCACTGCATTACACAAGGTCTGCACACACAATAAATGTTTATATATGCGCAGTATATATCAGTAATTAAGCACTGCATTACACAATAAATGTTTATATATGTGCAGTATATATCAGTAATTAAGCACTGCATTACACAAGGTCTGCACACACAATAAATGTTTATATATGCACAGTATATATCAGTAATTAAGCACTGAATTACACAAGGTCTGCACACAGAATAAATATTTATATATGCACAGTATATACCGGTTATTAAATGCAGCATTACACAACGTCTGCATACATAATAAATGTTTATATATGCACAGTATATATCAGCAATTAAGCACTGCATTACACAAGGTTTGCACACATAATAAATGTTTATATATGCACAGTATATATCAGTAATTATATGTCACATTACATTAGGTCTGCACACACATTAAATTTTTATATATGCACAGTATATATCAGAAATTAAGCACTGCATTAAACAAGGTCTGCACACACAATACATGTTTATATATGTACAGTATATATCAGTAATTAAGCAATGCATTACGCAAGGTCTGCACACACAATAAATGTTTATATATGCACAGTATATATCAGTAATTAAGTGTCACATTACATAAGGTTTGCACACACAATAAATGTTTATATATGTACAGTATAAATCAGTAATTAAGTGCTGCATTACATAAGGTCAGCACACACAATAAATGTTTATATATGCACAGTATATATCAGTAATTGTATGTCACATTACATAAGGTCTGCACACACAATAAATATTTATATATGCACAGTATATATCAGTAATTAAGTACCACATTACAAAAGGTCTGTACACACAATAAATCTTATATATATATATATATATATATATATATATATATACACAGTATATATCAGTATTTAAGTGCTGCATTACATAAGGTCTGTGCGCACAATAAATGTTTATATATTCCCAGTATATATCAGTAATTAAGGTCAGTATTGCATAAAGTTTGCACACACAATACATGTTTATATATGCACAGTATATATCAGTAATTAAGTGCCGCATTACATAAAGTCTGCACACACAATACGTTTATATACGCACAGTATATATCAGTAATTAAGTGCCGCATTACATAAGGTCTGCACACACAATAAATGTTTATATATGCCACAGTATATATCAGTAATTAAGTGTCACATTACATAAGGTCTGCACACGCAATAAATGTTTAAATATGCGCAGTATATATCAGTAATTAAGTGCTGCATTACATAAGGTTTGCACACACAATAAATGTTTATATATGTACAGTATATATCAGTAATTAAGTGCTGCATTACATAAGGTCTGTGCGCACAATAAATGTTTATATATGCCCAGTATATATCAGTAATTAAGGTCAGTATTGCATAAAGTTTGCACACACAATACATGTTTATATATGCACAGTATATATCAGTAATTAAGTGCCGCATTACATAAAGTCTGCACACACAATACGTTTATATACGCACAGTATATATCAGTAATTAAGTGCCGCATTACATAAGGTCTGCACACACAATAAATGTTTATATATGCCACAGTATATATCAGTAATTAAGTGTCACATTACATAAGGTCTGCACACGCAATAAATGTTTAAATATGCGCAGTATATATCAGTAATTAAGTGCTGCATTACATAAGGTTTGCACACACAATAAATGTTTATATATGTACAGTATATATCAGTAATTAAGTGCTGCATTACATAAGGTCTGCACACACAATAAATGTTTATATATGCACAGTATATATCAGTAATTAAGTGCTGCATTACATACGGTTTGCACACACAATAAATATTTATATATGCTCAGTATATATCAGTAATTAAGTGCTGCATTACATAAGGTCTGTGCACACAATAAATGTTTATATATGCACAGTATATATCAGTAATTAAGTGCTGCATTACATAAGGTCTGTACACACAATAAATGTTTATATATTCACAGTATATATCGGTAATTAAGCACTGCATTGCACAAGGTCTGCACACACAATAAATGTTTATATATGCACAGTATATATCAGTAATTGTCACATTACATAAGGTCTGCACACACAATAAATGTTTATATATGCACAGTATATATCAGTAATTGTCACATTACATAAGGTCTGCACACACAATAAATGTTTATATATGCACAGTATATATCAGTAATTAAGTGTCGCATTACATAAGGTCTGCACACACAATAAATGTTTATATATGTACAGTATATATCAGTAATTAAGTGTCACATTACATAAGGTCTGCACACACAATAAATGTTTATATATGTACAGTATATATCAGTAATTAAGTGTTGCATTACATAAGGTCTGCAAACACAATAAATGTTTATATATGTACAGTATATATCAGTAATTAAGTGGTGCATTACACACAGGACCGTCTTTAACACAGGGCAAAAGGGGCAGCTGCCCAGGGCCCAGTCTCTGTTGAGGGGCCCAAGAGTCCTAAAAAAAAAAAAAAAATTTTTTTTTTATGGTTCATACCAGACTGCTGATGTGACATGGGGAACACGCACATTCAGTCCTAATACTGTCACAGTCAAAAGTACTCTGCTTATATTTTTTTTATAAAAAACTGTGCCAGACCGTGTTGGTGTCATGTGACATGCCAAGCTATTGCTATGTGCTGTTTTAGATGTGCACTGTGCAGCACTGAATGCTAAGCCCTAACTCGGCATCCAGCCATTCCCACTGCATCAGAAAAGGTCCTACTGGGGTTACCACTGTTACCAGGTAACTGCTCTGATTGTGGGGATTGTTTCTGGGTAGGGCTGACTGTAGGCGCATGCAGCAGAAAGCTGGAGCAGCAGGCATGTGAGGATTTGAGCATCTGTGCAGCTGCATACACTGCTCTCTTCAGTCTTGAGGCTGTGTGACTCATCTCACACTGTATCCATGCAGCCTTGGGCAGACAGCATCCAGTCTGCTGGTCCCCTTAGCCCTGCTCTTTCTGCTGTGGCCCTAAGATCAACTAACTGAAGTTTGTTAGGGGAACAGTGCTTTGTAGAAAGGTGTCAGTGGGAAGAATAAGTGAGTGCACACACGCCCCTCCCCATGCAGCATTGTCTAGTGCAGGGTGAGAGGGAACGTGTTCCTAGCAAAGAAGTGACGTGCTGCTGTGGCTGATGTATAGTGTCATGCTGATACTTCACACATTAATGTAAGGATTATTTTTATAGTTTTTGTTTTCTCTCTGTCTCAGATTTTACAGCTTCCCATAGTAGTTCTGCTATTCCAGTCAGTAAACTTATATTTGTCTGCACCTCCATTCTTCCTCCTCAGTCTTTACCTTGCTTTGCTCCTGTTGGCAGCCATAAATCTCTTTAACCAACTAACCTCACACCAGAATCACATTCAAAAGAATATTAAATGAATCCACAGTGGAGGAATTTATATATTTATTTACTTATTAGTACTGCTTAGGTCCAGTTTCACATATTGCAATTTATTTCATTTTTAAAAAGAAATGATTAGCCCAGCAGTGGATGATCCACTGCTGGGCTAATAATTAAAAAATAAAATAAAAATTGATTTAGTTGTTTTTTGGGATGTTGGTGTGGAGAGCGAAATTGCATGGGGTGGGGCCCAAGAAAATTTTTGCCCAGGGTCCAGTCAATATTAAAGACGGCCCTGATTACACAAGGTATGCACACACAATAAGGCCCCTATTTATCAAAGGTGTTGCGGACCTGATCCGACAGTGGGGATCAGGTCCGCAACACCTCGCTAAATGCGGAGAGCAATACGCTCTCCGCATTTAACGTTGCACCAGCAGCTCACAAGAGCTGCTGGTGCAACGCCACCCCCTGCTGACTCGCGGCCAGCAGGGGGGAGTCAATCAACCCGATCGTACTCGATTGGGTTGATTTCTGGCGGTTCCTGTCCGGCTGCTCTTTAGACCGCTGCTTCATAATTTGTGTTTCTGGCGAGTCTGAAGACTCGCCAGAAACAGGGGCCCACAAGCTCCATTCGGAGCTTGATAAATGGGCCCCTTTATGTTATATCCGTAATTAAAGGGACAGTAAAGTCAAAACTAAACTTTCATGATTCAGATAGGGCAGCAATTTTAAACCACTTTCCTATTTACTTTTATCATCAAGGGCGCGATCCGATATAGATCGTAGTTTTCGGCGCAAGCGAGGTAACCCGCGTCGCCCGCAGTTTCAGCTCGCAACTCGAGCTATCCAATATTCACCGCCGTCAGATGCTAAACTGGCGTAAGTCAGAAAAACCGACGAGCAGGCAAAATGTGCGCAAATACACCTTTTAGTCGTCGCAAGTACTTGCGCCTGTTTTTTGTTCACGTAAAGTCTCAATAAAGTGTAGTTTTATGCAAATTAGCCTACGACTCGTAAAAAATAACGCCAGTTCTAAGAGATGCGCCACGTAATGACGAGATTCAAAAATCATACTTAAACACCTGCGCAGCCGCCATTTCTTTAGTGTGTTTGGTTGGTTCTTGGAGCTACAGCACACTACAGCGAGTATAGAGATTAGTGGTAAGAGTAGTGAGAAAGGAGCATTTCATCAAGTTAGTTAGGTCGGATTGTTGGATTGTTAAGCCAGTACATTTACTTACACTTTTTTTCATATTGCACACATTTTGCATACACACATATACAAAATACACAACACTTTTTTTTTATAACACCCAACACTTTTTATTTATCTTTTACAGTTTGAAAGGCTGAGTGTCTGGTTGTGATTGTGTGTGATTGAAGTGGGAGTGAGTGTGAGTGTGTGAGTGTGTGTAGTGTGAGGATGTCAGGGAGAGATAGGGCTGGGGGGAGGAGGGAAGGGGAGTCGCAGGGAGAGGATTATGTACAGGAGGAGCAGCAGGGTCCCCGTCAGGGAGTGAGCGGAGTGGGGAGAGGGAGAGCCAGAAGGGAGGATGGGAGTGGGGTTGCCCCAAGGCCAGGCACACTGAGAAGAGGGATAGAGGGTGCACATGGGGATAGAAGGGGGGAGGAGGGAGAGGATAGGGAGGAACCCACACCAGGGACATCCCAGGGAGGGAGCCAGGCAGCCCAGGACGAGGAGCGTATGAGGTGTCCGAATTTCAGTTTTGCCGAAAACCTCGCTCTAGTCCAGGCTGTCCTGGAGAACCATAATGCCCTCTTTGGACAAGAGAAGGGCAAAGGAGTTGCCAGGAGGCGTAAAGATGCTTGGCAGAAGGTGGTGGAGGCCGTCAATGGTGTGTCCCAACAGAGGAGGAATGTGGACGGCCTAAAGAAGAGGTGGAATGATTGCAAGAGGAGAGTCAAGGAGAAGATGGGCCAGGAAGCAATCTCCCAGAGGGCAACAGGAGGTGGGCCTCACTATGAGGCCGAATACAATGAGTGGCAGGAGCTCATTCGTAGGTCCCTGAGCCTCACAGCAGTCCGTGGACTTCCAGGGGCTCGTGACTCAGGGACTGCAACATCAGCACAGCATGCTGGTGAGTAACATCCCACACACTAGTATTATATGTATTTGAGTTATAACATCCTATATTGTCACACATTCATGTACACAATGAGGATCATGGTATTTTGATTACTAACAACTAAATATACAATGAGATTTAACATTAAAGGGACATGAAACACAAAGAATTTATTTCATTATTCAGATAGAGAATACAGTTTTAAACAACATCAAAATTTACTTCCATTATCTATTTTTAATTATTATTTTGAAAATCTTAGTTTATTAAATATCAATGCACATGGGTGAGGCAATCACACGAGGCATTGATGTACAGCCACCAATCATCAGCTTCTGAGCCTATCTAGAAATGCATTTCAGCTAAGAATATCAAGATAATGAAGCATATTAGCTACTGGAAGTAAATTACAAGTTTTTTAAAATTCCATGCTTGGCTAGCTGAATCATGAAATAATAAATATGGTTTGCATGTCCATTTAATGCTACTTAACACATTGAAAATCATGATATGAGGTAGAATAGTGAAATACTAACATGTCTCAGAGTAACACAGGCCACAAGCCACATGTAGACCTTTCAGTAAATGGACACCATAGTCATCACAACCATAGTGTCACTTAAAGAACACATTTTCTCCATCACTGACATGTACACAGAACTATTGTATGAAACACATACATGTATAATTTGCATATTACAAACCCTCATATCACAAATCTCAATGTGCACATGCATGTTATAGAGTTTGACATGAGAATGTGGATAGGCCCTAGCATGTAAATTGTATGCCCACATGGATAGATATGTGACTGTACTAATCCCTCTCATCATTTGACTCCTCCACAGAACCTCCAGTCACCAGGGTGCCTACGCCCATGAATCCCCCAACACCGGTTCCAAATATATGTCCACCTCAACCACCGGTACAGATAATACAGCAGGAATATGCCAGGCATGACATGGCTTGGACTGCGTCAATAGAAAATCCACATATCATGCCACCTGCATTAGAGGCGGATACCTGGCAGGAGCCCTGGCACGAGGAATATTCCTTTGGCTTGGAGGGGGAGCCCCGCCAGCCCCGAAGGGATGTATGTTTTTACCCCCCCCCAAGAATATCATGGCACTACAGGAGTATACCAGCAGGCTGAGTGGATGCACACCAGCGGCCATTGGGACTATCGGTCCATCCCGACATCTGGACCATCATCTTCAGTTGGAAGGGCTCCACCAACTGTAATCCATCGCCCTGCACCTCCAGCTCATATTCCTGTGGCTGCACCTCCAGCTGAGATATCTGTTCCTGCACGTCCAGCTGAGGTTGTTGTTCCGGCACCTCCAGCTGCTGTTTTTGTTCCGGCACCTCCAACTGAAGTTGTTGTTCCTGCACCTCCAGCTGCTGTTTTTGTTCCGGCACCTCCAACTGAGGTTGTTGTTCCGGCACCTCCAACTGAGGTTGTTGTTCCGGCACCTCCAACTGAGGTTGTTGTTCCGGCACCTCCAACTGAGGTTGTTGTTCCGGCACCTCCAACTGAGGTTGTTGTTCCGGCACCTCCAACTGAGGTTGTTGTTCCGGCACCTCCAACTGAGGTTGTTGTTCCTGCACCTCCAGCTGAGGAACACGTAATTGAAACAGTGCCTATTGTCCCTGCTGCTGAAGAGCCCATGGATCAATTGAGTTCCGCCATGGGTGACGAATATATCTCACTACAGAGGAGGCAAACATTGACCTGTGAGACTCTAACGGCAACGTGTCAAAAAATGCAGAGGGAACAACACAGGTTCCATAGAAGCCAACAGCGTTTGCAACAGAGGTCAAATGAGCTGCAAAGGGACATGGCAGCATCTGTATCAGCTATGGTCCAAAACCAAAACCAAATGCTGCGAGTCATATCGGACATGCAAATACAGAGTGACCAAAGATGGAGGGAACAGAACCAACTGTTGGGGGCTTTGGTGGAGCATTTCACCCAACAGCAGGACATGGCATCAAGTATCTCCTCTGTGACCAGCACTCCTACTGGATCCACACAACCCAGGAGAGGCAGAAGACCCACACCAGGCCCCTCATCTAAGAGGCCTAAAAAAAAAAAAATATTATTCAATTTCATTGAAAATCTTGTCCTCTGTTATTTACTATCTAATTGTCATCCACATCCATGTGAGTTGTGTTTTAGTACAGTAATATTGGTAAAACATATAATAATACCTGTGTTGAAATGGACCAAAAAGGTATTATTATAATGTTTATGACATATTCATGCTCAATAAACAACATCACATGGTTGTGTCTCAACGGTACATATAGTAATATTAACTTCTAAGATGTACATCAAGGTTTCTCACATCCAATATAAATTGACACGTTGGTATATATAACTAATAATGTATTTAAAGAAGGTGTGAACATAAGGTATAAATATCCATTATCCTCATTCTTAATGATAGTGAACTAAACATGAATGAAACAAATTATAAATATACAGTAATTAGGGTTGTTAAAGGGACATGAAAGCAAATATTTTTACTTCATGATTTTGAATTATTTATGTTGCTTCATTCTTTTGATATTCTTTGCTGAAAACCATATCGAGATATGCTTGGTAGCTGATGATTAGTAGCTGTATATAGATGCCTCCTGCGATTTCTTCACTGTGTGCATTTCTATGTCTTCATTAAAGTATATCTAAATAAATAATGAAAATAGGTAATTGATTTAAATTATAAGGTTTTTAAAAATTATCTTCTCTATCCTTAATCATGAAACAATATGTTTGGGTATAGTGTCCCTTTAAGGGAAGGGGGTTGGGATGTAGTAGTTTCACTTACATGCAGTGGAAATCCAAACTTTTAAATTCTGCAAGACATGATATATACACATGCAATGGTTGGTGAGGTACTGTCAAACATCATAATACATGTGAATGTTACGGTTTACTGTACTTATGAATAAGTAACTTACAGGTGAAGTATTCCCGGATGACATAATCCCTCACTTCATTCCCCCTCAGTGTCCCCCTGTCCACATCCTCAAGTACAGGAACCAGCTGCTGCTGCTGCTCTGGGTCAATGTCCCCCAACAAACGTGTGTCCACAGCAATGTTGTGTAGAATACAGCAAGCATTGACAATGGAACACACTTTGTTGGGGTTATACTGTAGTGCTCCGCCTGTAACATCCAGACACCTGAACCTGGTTTTTAATAGGCCAAAGCTCCTTTCAATGACATTCCTTGTTCTTATGTGTGCCTCCTGGTACCTGAGTTGTGGCTCCGTAATGGGGTGCACCAAGGGAGTTAATAGCCATGGTCTGCAGCCGTACCCTGCGTCACCTGTCATGTAACATATGTGTTTGGATTACTACAGGTACATCATGTGCTTTAAAGGGACACAACATGAATCACATATAAAAGATAGATTTAATAAAAACATTAATGGAAGTAATCAGGATAGTTAATTAAAATTAAAAGGCCTATCTGAATAATGGAAGTGCAATTTATACTAGACTGTCCATTTAATAAGAACCTGCAATTGTTAGCAGCTTGATAATTAACTTCGATTAGATCATTTTCTCCATTCTATAGATAACTCTTGATGACAAGCATATTAGATATGCTCAATAGCTGCTGATTGGTGGCTGCACATAGAAGCCTCATATGATTGGCTCATATATGTGAATTATAAATTTAAAAAAAATATATATTTAAAGAATGAATAAAATGATATAAGAGAAGTGAATTGTAATGCTGTTTAACATTGTATTCTCTATCTGACACATGAGATGACAATATGTGTTTAGTGTCCCTTTATTAGAAATATACAGACAGAATGAAGGTACTCACCAAGCAGCCATCCTCCCGAAAGTGTTCCATTTTCAAACATATTGAATAAGGAGGTCTGGCGCAGGATGTAGGAATCATGTGCACTCCCTGGGAAGCCTGCATACACATGTAAGAATTTCAGATTGGTATCGCAGACCATCTGGCAATTCAATGAGTGAAACCCTTTCCTGTTAATATAGAGGATTGTCTCCTCATGTGGGGCCACACTACGCACATGTGTGCAATCAATTGCCCCCATGACATTAGGAATACCCCCCAGTCGATAGAAGCCTTGTTTAAGACGGTTCCATTCCTGGGGGGTATGGGGGAAATGAATGTATCGTTTTGTCTGGTTATCTAGAGCAGTCAGAACCTCCCCTAGAATCCTGGAGAAGGTAGACTGCGCTAGGCCAGACACAAGCCCCTCTGTTGACTGGTATGAGCCAGTTGCCAGGAAGTGTACAACACACAACAGCTTCTGCATACCAGTCAGAGCTCGGTTCCTATACGCTTGAGGGTCAATTTCATCCTTCAACACCTCATATAGGTTAATGAGGCTTGCAGATGTCAAGCGATATTTTTCCCTGACCTCCACTTCTGTCATCCCAAACAGGGTGACCCTAACCCTGTGTACCCTTGGTGCTCTTCCCCTCTGCTGATGCCTTCGTCTTATAGGCCCTGCTGGCCTATGGGCAGCTGCAGCAACAGCAGCATGGGGAGCACCAGGAACAGGGACAACAGCAGGAGGAGCAGGGAGGGCAGCAGCAGCAGCTGGAGCAGGGACAACTACAGCACCATGACCAGGGACCTCAGCAGCAGGGATACCATCCAAAACAGGGGCTTGTAGGGGTTCCAGCACCCCTTGTGCCCCACGACGCTGTCTGACTCTAAATGCAATATACTGCAAGGAAAACATGGTGGCTAATGAGGGTGTGCATTTGCAGGTGTTTTAAGGCTGCAGGTGAGAGGTTGTGCTGTTTGTGATTGGTTTGACACACTTGCAGGGGCAGGAATAATAAATGCTTTTAAGAGGTTAACTATTTGTGAACAAGCTGCTGCTATGTATATTGTTAGGCATGCATTTGTTAGGCCTTCTGAGAGTTACGTTGGTTTCTAAGTCAGTGCAAGGGTTCCTGCGCCTTCAATTTGTGGCGAGCTGAGAATGGAGTAGATTTTGTGAAATCTGCGCGCGTAAGTCCTTACGCCGTATATTGGATAGCAAATTGCGCGTGTTTTGTATGTCAGTCTATGGGCCAAAAAACTACGGGCGACGCCAGAAATCTACGCGCGTAACTTCTAGCTTACGCCGTATATAGGATACCAAATCCGCGCAATTATTGGCGTCGCCGGCTTTTGCGGGCGACGATTTTTATCGGATCGACCCCCAAAATTGCTTTGTTCCCTTGGTGGTATTTTTGAAAAGCTAAACCTAGCTAGGCTCAAACTGATTTCTAAACAGTTGAAAACCACCTCCTAGCTCAGAGCATTTTGAAAGTTTTTCACAGTTAGACTGTGCTAGTTCACATGTGTCATATAGATAACATTGTGCTCATTCCTGTGAAGTTATTTAGGAGTCTTCACTGATTGACTACACTGCATGTCTGTCAAAGGCACTTAGATAAGGAGGCTGTCTGCAAAGGCTTAGATACAAGGTAATCACAGATGTAAAAAGTATATTAATGTAACTGTGTTGGTTATGCAAAAATGGGGAATGGGTAATAAAGGGATTATCTATCTTTTTAAATAAGAACAATTTTGTTGTAGACTGTCCCTTTAAGTGTGATGTTACAAAAGTCTGCACACACAATAAATATTTATATATGCACAGTATATATCAGTAATTAAGCACTGCATTACACAAGGTCTGCACACACAATATATGTTTATATATGCACAGTATATATCAGTAATTAAGTGCTGCATTACATAAGGTCTGTACACACAATAAATGTTTATATATGCACAGTATATATCAGTAATTAAGCACTGCATTACACAAGGTCTGCACACACAATATATGTTTATATATGCACAGTATATATCAGTAATTAAGTGCTGCATTACATAAGGTATGTGCACACAATAAATGTTTATATATGCACAGTATATATCAGTAATTAAGTGCTGCATTACATAAGGTCTGTACACACAATAAATGTTTATATATACACAGTATATATCAGTAATTAAGCACTGCATTGCACAAGGTCTGCACAAACAATAAATGTTTATATATGCACAGTATGTATCAGTAATTAAGTGTCACATTACATAAGGTCTGCACACACAATAAATGTTTATATATGCACAGTTTATATCAGTAATTAAGTGCTACATTACATAAGGTCTGCACACACAATAAATGTTTATATATGCACAGTATATATCAGTAATTAAGTGTCACATTACATAAGGTCTGCACACACAATAAATGTTTATATATGCACAGTTTATATCAGTAATTAAGTGCTACATTACATAAGGTCTGCACACACAATAAATGTTTATATATGCACAGTATATATCAGTAATTAAGTGCTACATTACATAAGGTCTGCACACACAATAAATGTTTATATGCACAGTATATATCGGTAATTGTCACATTACATAAGGTCTGCACACACAATAAATGTTTATATATGCACAGTATATATCAGTAATTAAGTGTCGCATTACATAAGGTCGGCACACACAATAAATGTTTATATATGTACAGTATATATCAGTAATTGTCACATTACATAAGGTCTGCACACACAATAAATGTTTATATATGCACAGTATATATCAGTAATTAAGTGTCGCATTACATAAGGTCTGCACACACAATAAATGTTTATATATGCACAGTATATATCAGTAATTAAGTGTCGCATTACATAAGGTCTGCAAACACAATAAATGTTTATATATGTACAGTATATATCAGTAATTAAGTGGTGCATTACACAAGGTCTGCACACACAATAAATGTTTATATATGCACAGTATATATCAGTAATTAAGTGCTGCATTACATAAGGTCTGTACACACAATAAATGTTTATATATACACAGTATATATCAGTAATTAAGCACTGCATTGCACAAGGTCTGCACACACAATAAATGTTTATATATGCACAGTTTATATCAGTAATTAAGTGCTACATTACATAAGGTCTGCACACACAATAAATGTTTATATATGCACAGTATATATCAGTAATTAAGTGCTACATTACATAAGGTCTGCACACACAATAAATGTTTATATGCACAGTATATATCAGTAATTGTCGCATTACATAAGGTCTGCACACACAATAAATGTTTATATATGTACAGTATATATCAGTAATTGTCACATTACATAAGGTCTGCACACACAATAAATGTTTATATATGCACAGTATATATCAGTAATTAAGTGTCGCATTACATAAGGTCTGCAAACACAATAAATGTTTATATATGTACAGTATATATCAGTAATTAAGTGGTGCATTACACAAGGTCTGCACACACAATAAATGTTTATATATGCACAGTATATATCAGTAATTAATGTTACATTACATAAGGTCTGCACACACAATAAATGTTTATATATGCACAGTATATATCAGTAATTAAGTGCTACATTACATAAGGTCTGCACACACAATAAATGTTTATATATGCACAGTATATATCAGTAATTAAGTGTCACATTACATAAGGTCTGCACACACAATAAATGTTTATATATGCACAGTATATGTCAGTAATTAAGCACTGTATTACATAAGGTCTGCACACACAATAAATGTTTATATATGCACAGTATATATCAGTAATTAAGTGCTACATTACATAAGGTCTGCACACACAATAAATGTTTATATATGCACAGTATATATCAGTAATTATATGTCACATTACATAAGGTCTGCACACACAATAAATGTTTATATATGCACAGTATATATCAGTAATTAAGTGGTGCATTACACAAGGTATGCACACACAATATATGTTTATATATGCACAGTATATATCAGTAATTAAGTGCTGCATTACATAAGGTCTGTACACACAATAAATGTTTATATATGCACAGTATATATCAGTAATTAAGCACTGCATTACACAAGGTCTGCACACACAATATATGTTTATATATGCACAGTATATATCAGTAATTAAGTGCTGCATTACATAAGGTATGTGCACACAATAAATGTTTATATATGCACAGTATATATCAGTAATTAAGTGCTGCATTACATAAGGTCTGTACACACAATAAATGTTTATATATACACAGTATATATCAGTAATTAAGCACTGCATTGCACAAGGTCTGCACAAACAATAAATGTTTATATATGCACAGTATGTATCAGTAATTAAGTGTCACATTACATAAGGTCTGCACACACAATAAATGTTTATATATGCACAGTTTATATCAGTAATTAAGTGCTACATTACATAAGGTCTGCACACACAATAAATGTTTATATATGCACAGTATATATCAGTAATTAAGTGTCACATTACATAAGGTCTGCACACACAATAAATGTTTATATATGCACAGTTTATATCAGTAATTAAGTGCTACATTACATAAGGTCTGCACACACAATAAATGTTTATATATGCACAGTATATATCAGTAATTAAGTGCTACATTACATAAGGTCTGCACACACAATAAATGTTTATATGCACAGTATATATCGGTAATTGTCACATTACATAAGGTCTGCACACACAATAAATGTTTATATATGCACAGTATATATCAGTAATTAAGTGTCGCATTACATAAGGTCGGCACACACAATAAATGTTTATATATGTACAGTATATATCAGTAATTGTCACATTACATAAGGTCTGCACACACAATAAATGTTTATATATGCACAGTATATATCAGTAATTAAGTGTCGCATTACATAAGGTCTGCACACACAATAAATGTTTATATATGCACAGTATATATCAGTAATTAAGTGTCGCATTACATAAGGTCTGCAAACACAATAAATGTTTATATATGTACAGTATATATCAGTAATTAAGTGGTGCATTACACAAGGTCTGCACACACAATAAATGTTTATATATGCACAGTATATATCAGTAATTAAGTGCTGCATTACATAAGGTCTGTACACACAATAAATGTTTATATATACACAGTATATATCAGTAATTAAGCACTGCATTGCACAAGGTCTGCACACACAATAAATGTTTATATATGCACAGTTTATATCAGTAATTAAGTGCTACATTACATAAGGTCTGCACACACAATAAATGTTTATATATGCACAGTATATATCAGTAATTAAGTGCTACATTACATAAGGTCTGCACACACAATAAATGTTTATATGCACAGTATATATCAGTAATTGTCGCATTACATAAGGTCTGCACACACAATAAATGTTTATATATGTACAGTATATATCAGTAATTGTCACATTACATAAGGTCTGCACACACAATAAATGTTTATATATGCACAGTATATATCAGTAATTAAGTGTCGCATTACATAAGGTCTGCAAACACAATAAATGTTTATATATGTACAGTATATATCAGTAATTAAGTGGTGCATTACACAAGGTCTGCACACACAATAAATGTTTATATATGCACAGTATATATCAGTAATTAATGTTACATTACATAAGGTCTGCACACACAATAAATGTTTATATATGCACAGTATATATCAGTAATTAAGTGCTACATTACATAAGGTCTGCACACACAATAAATGTTTATATATGCACAGTATATATCAGTAATTAAGTGTCACATTACATAAGGTCTGCACACACAATAAATGTTTATATATGCACAGTATATGTCAGTAATTAAGCACTGTATTACATAAGGTCTGCACACACAATAAATGTTTATATATGCACAGTATATATCAGTAATTAAGTGCTACATTACATAAGGTCTGCACACACAATAAATGTTTATATATGCACAGTATATATCAGTAATTATATGTCACATTACATAAGGTCTGCACACACAATAAATGTTTATATATGCACAGTATATATCAGTAATTAAGTGGTGCATTACACAAGGTATGCACACACAATAAGGCCCCTATTTATCAAAGGTGTTGCGGACCTGATCCGACAGTGGGGATCAGGTCCGCAACACCTCGCTAAATGCGGAGAGCAATACGCTCTCCACATTTAACATTGCACCAGCAGCTCACAAGAGCTGCTGGTGCAACGCCGCCCCCTGCTGACTCGCGGCCAATCGGCCACCAGCAGGGGGGTGTCAATCAACCCGATCGTACTCGATCGGGTTGATTTCTGGCGGTTCCTGTCCGCCTGCTCAGAGCAGCCGGACAGGGTTATGGAGCAGCGGTCTTTAGACCGCTGCTTCATAATATGTGTTTCTGGCGAGTCTGAAGACTCGCCAGAAACAAGGGCCCACAAGCTCCGTTCGGAGCTTGATAAATGGGCCCCTTTATGTTATATCCGTAATTAAAGGGACAGTAAAGTCAAAACTAAACGTTCATGATTCAGATAGGGCATGCAATTTTAAACCACTTTCCTATTTACTTTTATCATCAAAATTGCTTTGTTCCCTTGGTGGTATTTTTGAAAAGGCTTAGATACAAGGTAATCACAGATGTTAAAAGTATATTAATGTAACTGTGTTGGTTATGCAAAAATGGGGAATGGGTAATAAAGGGATTATCTTTTTTTTTTTTTTTTTCATTTATTTATCTCAAAGCACAAAGTACAATTCAACAAGTACAAATTTATCGCATGAATACATTTCTTTGTTTAACAGAAAGAAGAAAAGAATGGTTGTCAATCAGAAAAAATAAAAACAATCAATAATTAAGTCACTCTTAAATTCAGAGAATCCACAAAGTCATATTTTAAGGAAGTTACTACCACATACTTTCCAATATCTTACTCTTTGTTATTGTACAATTGTGCTGTTTTCCTGGTTACCTAAAATAACATAACAAAACAGAACATAACGAAACAAGACGAAACAAAACAAAACAAAATAAGATAAAACAAAACAAAACACAAAAACGGGAGGGAAAAAAAAAAAAAAAAAAGGGGGTGAAAGAAGAAAAGAGATCCCCCTTGCCTCCAACTTCACACCTCTATCTTACCAGCAAGAAAATATGACATTAATACCAGGAGTAGGGAAATAGATTATTTAAAATCAGGGTTCCAAAAAAATCTGATTTATGAAAACATTTGGTTAATGCATATTGCAAATTATTAGATTGCTGTAATATTAGAGTGAGCCATTTATCAAAGAAGCTTTTTATCTGGTTCTCTGAAAGGGAGTTAATATTTAGTTGTTCAAACATTATTTGCGAAAACACGGCTTGTTTAAATAGACCAAACGGAGGAGCAATCCTCTTCTTCCAATACCTGAGGATTAGATTCCGTCCTAGCAGGATCAGGGTATCAATAGATTTATGGGCAGTGATATTGGTCTCACTAGTTAAAAAAAAAACCTGATACATATCTAATGTCACATTTTCATGTAGGACTTTAGAAGCCCAGTAGGACACTTTAAACCAAAACTGCCTAATTTTAGGACATAACCAGAAACAATGGGAGAGATCAGCCTCCTTTTTTTACACTTAAAACAGTTGGCTGATTTATCACCAGCCCACTTGGCTAACATTCTCGGTGTAATATATGAATTATTAATTAATTTAATATGGGATTCTTTCCAGGAGGTGGGGATTCTTGCCTCTCTTACTTGTTTAATACTAAGATTAATTTTTTCTGCTGTTATTTCTTGAAAATGAGATCTCCAGTAGCCAGCTAAAGTTTCCAACCCCAGTTGTCCTTGTTTCGACATTAAGATATTATAAATTAGCGAGATAGTATGAATGCCATTTTTATGTAAAATAATATAGTCTTCAAGCTTACCAAATTTTTTATAGTCTTGTCTAATATTTTGTATTCCATTTATAAAATGTCTAAGTTGCAAGTATGCATAAAAGTTTTGATTTGATAGATTATATTCTTGGAGGATAGATTCAAATGTTCTAACTGTATGTTCATTGTCAAGGACTTGATAGATGTAGATTAGCCCTTTTTCCTCCCACCTTGTAAAAATTCCTGATTTTAAACCTGGGGGGAAGAGGTTGTTACCTCTAATAGGGAGGTATGATGATATGCGGTAATCTATGTCTAACACGGCACATAATTTCTGCCAGGCTGAGACAACATTACCGATTACCGCTAACTTTTTAATGTGTTTTGGTAATTGTGCCATTGGGCAATGAATAATAGCTTTAAGAGAGAGAGGGGCAACCATCTGTTTTTCAATTAAAGGATTCGTGAAATAATTAGTATCTGTGATCCAATCACAGGCAAAACGTGCCAAAATAGCTATATTATACCATTTTATATTAGGAAGCGCAAATCCTCTATATTCTGAAAGCTGGTATAATTTAGTTCTAGATAGATAGTGCCTTTTTCTGTTCCAAACAAAAGATGAACAATTCTTATTAAAAAGCCTTAGATCTTTATTAGAAATAAAAACAGGGAGATTTTGAAGAAGATATACTAATTGTGGAAAGAGTATAGACTTAATTAACATGACTCTGGCCGAGAGAGAGATAGGGAACAAGACCCATCTATTTAATTTCTCAGCAGCATTTGTAAAAAAGACAGAAAAATTGTTATCGTACCAAAGATTAGGATTTCTATGAAGATTTATTCCTAGGTATTTGATGCTTTCTGTAACCTGTAAAGGGTGTTCCCTACAGCTATCTTTATTCTGATATATCCAAAGAATTTCAGACTTACTTAAGTTTAATTTGTAGCCCGAGAAAGAACTAAATTGTTTAAACGTATTTAAAACAAGAGGGATACTAATTTTAGTGTTCTGCAAGAACAGCAGCAAGTGATCAGCATAAAGTGATAAGACCATTCGTTGGTCTCCAATTTCTATACCTGATATGATGTCTCTCAAAAGGATTGCAAGAGGTTCTATAGCAATATTGAATAAAAGGGGAGACAGGGGACAACCCTGTCTCGTTCCTTTATGGATATGGAACCTAGGTGTTGGAGCACCGTTAACTAAGACATATGAAGTAGGTGAATTATAGATGGACCTTATTAATGAGAGAAAATTCCCTTTGAATCCAAATCTATCAAGGGCAGTGTATAAGTGATCCCATGTAACTGAGTCAAAAGCCTTCTCGGCGTCGGCGGTTAATAACGCATAATCTTGTTTTGAGTTTTGAACATTATCCTGCAAATTATACCAACAATATTCTAATACAGTAGTAACACGGCGTATATTTCTGATAGAGGATCTCCCAGGCATAAAGCCTGATTGGTCCTCATGTATAATTTGCTCTATGCCAGATTTAAGTCTTTTTGCCATTATAGAAGTAAGTAATTTATAATCTACATTTAGAAGTGATATAGGCCTATAAGAAGATGGATCAAGAGGATCTTTACCTTTCTTTAATATTAAAGTAACCGCCGACGCCGAGAAGTATTCCGACATAGGCTTCCCTGCTGTAAAGTATTCATTGAATAATCTAACCAGAATAGGAAGTATATCACATCGAATAGTCTTATAAAATTCTGATGTTAACTGATCAGGACCGGGAGCTTTATTAGACTTGGCATGGAGTATTGCCTCATCTACTTCCTCCAGGGTAATAGGGCTATTTAAGACTTCTAAAAAAGCTAGAGAGATTTTAGGAGTTAAAACTGAATTCCAAAAAATATCTTTGTTTTCAAAATTAATCTCATTCGCCGTATATATGTTCTTGAAATACTTGTAAAAGCTCTCTTTAATCTCTAGTGGATCTGAACATCTATCTTGGCCGACCCTAATAGCTTCAATTATATTGTTCTTTTTCCTGGCCTTATTTAATCTAGCCAAAAATTTGGCTGATCTGCCGAATTGCCCACTGTACTTAGCATTAATTTTAATATCTTCCCTTAACATTTTCTCTTTGAAGAAGAGATCATATTCCTGTTTAGCCTTCTGATATTTATCCCAGAGGGATTTAGAGGTATTATTAATATAATTTTTATAAGAATTGCTAAGGGATTATCTATCTTTTTAAATAAGAACAATTTTGTTGTAGACTGTCCCTTTAAGTGCGATGTTACAAAAGTCTGCACACACAATAAATATTTATATATGCACAGTATATATCAGTAATTAAGCACTGCATTACACAAGGTCTGCACACACAATAAATGTTTATATATGCGCAGTATATATCAGTAATGAAGCACTGCATTACACAAGGTCTGCACACACAAATAAATGTTTATATATGCGCAGTATATATCAGTAATTAAGCACTGCATTACACAATAAATGTTTATATATGTGCAGTATATATCAGTAACTAAGCACTGCATTACACAAGGTCTGCACACACAATAAATGTTTATATATGCACAGTATATATCAGTAATTAAGTACTGAATTACACAAGGACTGCACACAGAATAAATATTTATATATGCACAGTATATACCGGTTATTAAATGCAGCATTACACAACGTCTGCATACATAATAAATGTTTATATATGCACAGTATATATCAGCACTTAAGCACTGCATTACACAAGGTCTGCACACGCAATAAATGTTTATATATGCACAGTATATCTCAGTAATTAAGTGTCACATTACATAAGGTCTGCACACACAATAAATGTTTATATATGCACAGTATATATCAGTAATTATATGTCACATTACATAAGGTCTGCACACACAATAAATGTTTATATATGTACAGTATATATCAGTAATTAAGTGCTGCATTACATAAGGTCGGCACACACAATAAATGTTTATATATGCACAGTATATATCAGTAATTAAGTGCTGCATTACATAAGGTTTGCACACACAATAAAATGTTTATATATGCACAGTATATATCAGTAATTAAGTGCTACATTACATAAGGTCTGCACACACAATAAATGTTTTTGTTTTTTTTTTTAAAAACTTTTATTTATCATAACAAGGGTTACCATGTGGAGATGTCTCTCTCATGGGTCACAGATCAATGGTAAACAAAGAAAAACATGTTACAATTCGGTGTTTACACTACAAAACTAGGTCTATCTTGTTACGAGTGGCAATATTACACACAGTCTCTCAGCAGGTGTTTCCAAGTTTTTCTCTTAAGGCAAAAAGGAAGTTTTACGAACTGTATCCCAAGCGTTGTTCTTTTGCAGCAATAGTCCATGATAAATCCCTCTTTTCCTTTTTCTTCTCTCAGTTTCCCCCCATCCCTCCCTCATCCCCCCCCCCAGCTCCTCCCAACAGTTCTGGGTACCATACTAGCCTGATATAAATAATAGTCATCATAACGGTAACAATCAGATTTGAATCTGATTTTCTCTCTGCACTGATCTGTTTGGATCGTGACCGTCTCACATAGTTAGGTCTTTTGTTCTCCCCTGGGCAGTAGCAGAAAGACAGACTTCGCATTGTGTAGGCAAGTGTCTACTAACTCATCTTTCATGTTTCATGTTTCTCTTCATACAGGAAACCCCATTTACCTCTCAGATGTTGTTCTAATAGGATCTCAGTGTTTCTAAGGGGGAATAAAAGCTGTGTTTGCACCGTGGTGTGTAGAGTGTGTATGTAGGGTTCCCATTTTTTCAGAAAAGGTCTGGTTCTCAATTGTACATCTCTCAAAGCGTCTGCCGCTTCATATGTAAGCTGTGTCTGGATGTTTGTTTTGAGTTGTGATAATGTGGGTGACCTCGGGCTCAACCAATTTTTGAATATAAGTTTCCTAGCTTGTAAGATGATGTTAATGATCATTCTTTTAAGGGAGTTAGGTGTAGAGGTCGGGATCTCCAGGAACACTATCAGTCTGGGGGATATTGTCAGTTCAGTGTGGAACGTGGATTTTATCCAATATGCTGTCATGTCCCAAAATTTCCGTATCCTATGGCATAGCCACAGCAAGTGGGGCAGGTCCGCATCTGCTGCTTTGCATTTCTTACAGTGACCTTCTGTTTCTGGCCTCCATTTTTTGAATGTCTTAGGTGGTATGTATGCTGCTTGCAACAGTCTGGTGTGTGATTCTCTAGTAGTTGCTGATAAAGTTGCTCCTCTTGTATTTTGTATGCTGCGCTGTATTACGTCTGGCGTGATTTCAGTGTTTAGGGTGCGTGTCCATGTGTCACTGATATGTGTGATCGTGGCTACATTCGTCTGTTTCATATGTAGTCTGTAAGTTGGGGAGATGGACGTGTTGCCTTGCATTGTCATATGTAGCAGTCTGTTGACGTCAGAGTTTTGGTCAGTGAGTTCTATGTGTCCTAATAAGGCTTGGATGTAGTGTCTTGCTTGTAGGTATGCGAAATGGTGTGTGCGGGGTAGATTGAATTGGGTTTGTAGTTCTTGAAATGTCTTGACCTTCATGTCCAACCCGTTTATCAGTTGGGACACAGCAGTCAACCCCCTAGTCTCCCATGTGGAAAACACTGGGGAATCAATCCCTGCGGGAAATCCTGGGTTACCTCTCAGAGGGAGGTATTTTGTATAGGTGGGGTCAAATCGGGATCTCTTGCATAGTCTCCACCAAGTAGAGAGGGGCTGAGATATTAGTGGGTAATTTCTAGTTAACTTGAGTGTGCTTGACGGTGCCATATGTGGGAGCGCCTGTAGGGACCATGGAGCTGTAGCCTGCTTTTCAAGATCCGGCAGTGTAAAGTGTTCTTTTTCTGTCAACCAGTCCAGTACATATTTGACCTGGGCTGCCTCACAGTATGCCTCGAGGTTGGGGACAGCTAAGCCCCCTGAATTGATCTCCGCCGTCAGTCTAGACGAATTTATTTTATGCTTTTTCCCTGCCCATATAAAAGCGAGCATCGCTTTATTTAGTGTTTGTGTGTCTGCTTTCTGGATGTAATAAGGTATCATCTGAAATAAGTACAAGAGTTTCGGGAATATGATCATTTTGACGAGGGCGATCCTACCCGGTAATGCTACCGGGAGGCTACTCCATCTGAGCAATGTCTCTTGGAGGTCTTTTATCAGGGGACGGTAATTTAGGTGGTACCACTCTCCGGGGTTATGGGATAACTTGATTCCCAGGTATTTGAAAGAGTGGGTAACTTGTTTGAAGTTATATGGTAGGGTAGCGCAGGGTGCTCTTGGGGGTAGCCAGACTAACTCTGACTTGTCCGCGTTTATCTTGTAGCCTGAGATCTGACTAAACTGGAGTATGATTTGCATGACGTGTGGGATGTTTGTTTTTGGATTTTGTAAGTACAGAATCATGTCGTCTGCAAAGAGGGACAGATGGCACTGGACTTTACCCACCCACAGTCCTTCTGACTCTGCTCTGATCTTGATAGCCAAAGGTTCGATGGCAATGTCAAAAAGGAGGGGTGACAGCGGGCAGCCCTGTCTTGTACCCCTGCCCAATTGGAATGGAGGTGAGGGAATGCCATTAATCAAAACTGAGGCGTGTGGACTCGCGTATAGGGATTTGATTGTGGATGCGAAAGGGCCTTTGATACCGAATTTATCTAAGGTGTTAAAAAGATGGTCCCAAAGGACCATGTCAAAGGCCTTCTCCGCGTCTATAAGCAGGGCACAGGCATCTATGTCTGAGTCTCCCCCTTCGCCAGCCTGATTCCAGAAGTGTGTCAGTATGAATTGGAGCTTGCGAATGTTTAATACCGAGGATCTACCCTTCACAAATCCCGTCTGGTCACGGTGTATCAGTGTGGGTAGGGTTATTGCGAGTCTATCCGCCAGGATCTTGGTCAGCAGTTTGTAGTCCTGGTTTAACAGGGATATCGGGCGATAGGATTGGGTGAGTAAATTGTCTCTTCCTTCCTTGGGAATTACACAGATGTTAGCTTCTGTGAAGCGGGTAGAGATCCTTTCCTCACCTTTCATGATTTTATTGTAGAGAGTGGTAAGTGTTGTCACCACCTCCTCCTTCACTAGTTTGTAAAACTCTCCCGGTAGTCCGTCCGGACCAGGGGTTTTGTCTAGGGGCAGAGTATTTATGGTCTTTACTATTTCTGTCTCTGAGATGGGTGTGTTGAGGAGAGTTAGATGTTCTTCTGAAATGGTAGGGTTGTGTATGGTTTCCCAGAAGGATGTTTTCTGTGTACTGTCTACTGCTTCCACTTTATATAAGGTTTTGTAATAGTTCATGAAGGCGGTTTGTATCTGTGACGTGGTGGTGTGAGTAGTATTCCCTACTTTGATGGCTCCTATATATTTATTGGGTTTAGCAAATTTAGTGAGTCTGGCCAGGAGTTTCCCTGTCTTATCTCCGTGTCTATAAAATTTTGCTTGGGTTGCTGTCATCTCCCTGACAGTGTTTTGTTGTAGTGATAGGTCTCTAAGTGTTTTTGCATCAGTGTATTGTTTTTTTGTCGTCAGGTTGGGGTTTCGTAAGTATTTATTTCTAGCACTGATCACCCTTCTCAGTAGGTTCTCGCTCTTTTGTTTCAGGCGTTTGGATCTTCTGATTGTGTAAGAGGATATAAGACCTCTCATCACCGCTTTTCCCGCCTCCCAGAGTAGTAAGGTGTCATTTCGGTGTTCGGAGTTTAGAGTCATGTAAGTTTTCCATTCTCCCTTTAGATATCTCTTAAAATTTATGTCCCCATATAAATAAGTGGGAAAAAACCACCTACGGGGTCCCTCTCTAGCTGGCATGAGATTGATGGTGAGGCTAATGGGGGCATGGTCAGATATGGTTGCAGGATCTATGGAGGTGTTGGTGATCTGGTATCCCAGGGTGTGTGTTGTGAGGAATAGATCTATTCTGGAAAGGGTGTCTTTAGCTGTGGTGGTACAAGTGTAATTTTTTTCTTCTGGGTGTTGGTCTCGCCAAATGTCAGTCAGTGCTAAAGAGTGTTTGAATTTGGACAGGATCAGGGAATCTCTCTTTGCGTTTCTGTAGGTCGTGTTATGTCTTGTTGCAGAGTTTGGATCTCTGAATCGGTCTGCTGGGGTTTGGGGGGCTATGTTATAGTCTCCCCCTAGAATTATCGGGGAGTCAGCAAATTTTGTTGTGAGAGTACTGAAATTTCCCCAGAAGTCTTTTTTATCAGTGTGTGGGCCGTAGACTCCTCCTATAATAATGTGTTTATGATTGAGTTTGAGTTTTATTAACACGTATCTACCCTCAGGGTCTGTCAGTTGTTTAACTATGGTGTAATCTAGATTTTTCCTAAAGAGGATAGCTACTCCTCTGGCTCTTTTCCTTTCATACGTGGTATGGATAACGTCACCTACCCATCCCTGCCTTAGTTTCTGATGCTCTGCGTTAGTTAGATGGGTTTCTTCCAAGATTGCTATGTCTGCATGTTGGTTTCTTAAATGTTTTAAAATGGTTTTTCTTTTGATGGGGGACGTGATGCCCCCCACGTTCCAGGAAACTAATTTCATGGGGAAACTAGAAGGGGTGTGTGTAGTGGGAATGTGAGAGAGTGGTATGAGAAAAAATGGAGTAAGTCTGTCTTTTTTAACTTACCGCCAACTGCCCAGGGGAGAGCGGGTATGATTATCCAAGTGTTTTAAGGCAGCAGTACTGTTGATCAGCTCTCTGCAGAGGTAAACAATAAGTTTTAAATTATAAATTAGCACAATAAATACATATACAGATAGATGTTATTTCCTGCTTTTTACAGTTAGCAATAGGTATCAGCAATTCCTGACTTGTTTAAATTCAAACAGTAACTGAACTTGTAAACTATTCAACTATCAAACCTTACAATATCCCAAAAGCCCCCCCCCCCTCCCACTTTGAAAAGGATATATTTTGCAGTTTGTTGCACCAATTTTTGTGCATTATGTCCCTCCAGTGAGTCCTGATAGGTTAAAAAGTCCTGAGTTGAGGATTTTTAATCTTGCTTGGTTTTCTCCTACTTCATGTGTCTTCTTCTTCTTCTTGCTGGGCCTGCCTTGGCCTATCTGCACGCCTCTGGATTTGATCTAGGAACAGTTGAAGGTGTTTTGGAGAATCAAATATCTTTGGGCCTTGTGGCGTCTGAAGTCGCAATCTGGCTGGGTAGAGAAGTGCTATGGATTCACCTTGAGCTATAAGGTCTTTGCAGTAAGGCGTGAATTCCCTCCTTTTCTTTGAGACATCAGCGGAATAATCCTGGAAGATGAAAATTTTCTTCTCTTCGAAATCAATAGGTGTCTTTTGTCTGTACGCTCTGAGTATTAGCGTTTTATCTTTGAAATTTAGGTAGCGTACCATTATCTGTCGAGGTGCACCCTCTTGCTGGGGAGTTCCTACTCTGTGAGCTCTTTCTGCTATGCAAGGTATACTTGTAGGTGGGAGTTTGAGTATACCTGGGAGAATAGTCTCTACAAAGTTCATTAGGTCCCCCGAGGGGACAGATTCTGGCACTCCAACTATTCTTAAATTATTCCGTCTTGAACGGTTCTCCAAGTCCTCTACTTTGGCCTGTAGCAATTTGTTTTGCCTTTGGAGAGTAGTAATGGAGGAAGTTGTGTCTCTGTGTCTTTCTTCTCCCTCTGCTGTTTTCTGTTCCACGGCCGTTAGGCGTGTGGAGAAGGCTCTTAGGTCTGTGGATAGGCTGTCCATTCCTGTTTGCAACTGTTCTATTTTAGGCAAGAATAGCGCAGATAATTGCGATACAATAGGATGTGTATCTTGTGTCGAGGTAGTGGATGTTTCTAGCATTGACTGAGTCAGATCTTGGTTGTCAGTTTGGGTTCTCTGGCGTCTCTCCGTTTGCTTCTGTCTACCTGCCATGTTGTCAGTCTTTTTAGTATATGGGGTATAATATTTTTGCATACAGGCAAATCCCAGTAAAGGCTGTGCTGTAGATGTAACTTAGTAGGGGGATTAAACTTTTCCCATAGGACTAGGAGATTTAGTTTTTCTTCTGTGTCTGGAGGTTTTATGGTTGGGGAGGGGGGGGTACAGTGGCTCCGGTTTAGTGTGCCATGTCTATTTTGGCCCCTTAAGTAGATGAAATAACTGGGCTGTTGGTAGTCAGACTTATGGTAAGGTGGGTTTTTCCCCAATTGTCGCCTGCGAGTCTGGCACTGCTGTGTTACAGAGTCATCTCTTCCCCACGTGGGATCTAACGATGTAACGCTGACAGCTTTCTCAAGCTCTTTGCTGGCGGCCTCTCAGTGGTGGGCAGGGTCCCCTGCAAGAGGCCGGAACAGTATAGTAAGCTTGGGAGAAGAGGGGAGACAATAAGGCTACTGAGCCCTCACATATAAAGCAGTTCACTTTTGCCGGTGAGTGTTATTGCTTAGCACTATTATAGACTGGCCGATACCTAAGATGGCCGCCGTTAGTTTGATGCGTGGTTCTCTGGGCTTTGGGGCAGAGTACCTTATCTGTGTCTGCTTTCCAAGAAGCTGGGATCAAACCCTCCTCTGCTAACCCCCAACTTATTTGGCTTCTCACCTACTCCTTTTCGGTGATATGGGAGGTCTGGCTTTTCTGATCGCCGCCGCGATCATGTGACCGCTATTTGTCTGTACGTCTGCCGGTGGGGGAGCGGATTGAAGGCGCCCCTCACTTTATCTTGTCCGGGCAGGTGTCCGATGAATGTCCTGCCAAGGATTGCAGCTTTTTGGCACTCTGATGGCTAAAAACACAGGTCCGCAAGCTCAAAGATAGGGAGCTCAGCAAACCTGCGTCCTCTCGCCGTGCCCGCCCACCGGAAGTCCACAATAAATGTTTATATATGCACAGTATATATCATTTATTAAGTGCTGCATTACATAAGGTCTGCACACACAATAAATGTTTATATATGCACAGTATATATCAGTAATTATATGTCACATTACATAAGGTCTGCACACACATTAAATTTTTATATATGCACAGTATATATCAGAAATTAAGCACTGCATTAAACAAGGTCTGCACACACAATACATGTTTATATATGTACAGTATATATCAGTAATTAAGCAATGCATTACACAAGGTCTGCACACACAATAAATGTTTATATATGCACAGTATATATCAGTAATTATATGTCACATTACATAAGGTCTGCACCCACAATAAATGTTTATATCTGCACAGTATATATCAGTAATTGTATGTCACATTACATAAGGTCTGCACACACAATAAATATTTATATATGCACAGTATATATCAGTAATTAAGTACCACATTACAAAAGGTCTGTACACACAATAAATCTTTTTTTATATATATATATATATATATATATATATATACACAGTATATATCAGTATTTAAGTGCTGCATTACATAAGGTCTGTGCGCACAATAAATGTTTATATATGCCCAGTATATATCAGTAATTAAGGTCAGTATTGCATAAAGTTTGCACACACAATACATGTTTATATATGCACAGTATATATCAGTAATTAAATGCCGCATTACATAAAGTCTGCACACACAATACGTTTATATACGCACAGTATATATCAGTAATTAAGTGCCGCATTACATAAGGTCTGCACACACAATAAATGTTTATATATGCCACAGTATATATCAGTAATTAAGTGTCACATTACATAAGGTCTGCACACACAATAAATGTTTATATATGTACAGTATATATCAGTAATTGAGTGCTGCATTACATAAGGTTTGCACACACAATAAATATTTATATATGCACAGTATATATCAGTAATTAAGTGCTGCATTACATAAGGTCTGCACACACAATAAATGTTTATATATGCACAGTATATATTAGTAATTAAGTGTCACATTACATAAGGTCTGGACACACTATAAATATTTATATATGCACAGTATATATCAGTAATTAAGTGCTGCATTACATAAGGTTTGCGCACACAATCAATGTTTATATATGTACAGTATATATCAGTAATTAAGCACTGCATTACACAAGGTCTGCACACACAATATATGTTTATATATGCACAGTATATATCAGTAATTGAGTGCTGCATTACATAAGGTCTGTGCACACAATAAATGTTTATATATGCTCAGTATATATCAGTAATTAAGTGCTGCATTACATAAGGTCTGTACACACAACAAATGTTTATATATGCACAGTATATATCAGTAATTAAGCACTGCATTACACAAGGTCTGCGCACACAATATATGTTTATATATGCACAGTATATATCAGTAATTAAGTGCTGCATTACATAAGGTATGTGCACACAATAAATGTTTATATATGCACAGTATATATCAGTAATTAAGTGCTGCATTACATAAGATCTGTACACACAATAAATGTTTATATATACACAGTATATATCAGTAATTAAGCACTGCATTACATAAGGTCTGCACACACAATATATGTTTATATATGCACAGTATATATCAGTAATTAAGTGCTGCATTACATAAGGTCTGCACACACAATATATGTTTATATATGCACAGTATATATCAATAATTAAGTGCTGCATTACATAAGGTATGTTCACACAATAAATGTTTATATATGCACAGTGTATATCAGTAATTAAGTGCTGCGTTACATAAGGTCTGCACACACAATATATGTTTATATATGCACAGTGTATATCAGTAATTAAGTGCTGCATTACATAAGGTATGTGCAAACAATAAATGTTTATATATGCACAGTATATATCAGTAATTAAGTGCTGCATTTCATAAGGTCTGTACACACAATAAATGTTTATATATACACAGTATATATCAGTAATTGTATGTCACATTACATAAGGTCTGCACACACAATAAATATATATGCACAGTATATATCATTAATTAAGTACCACATTACAAAAGGTCTGTACACACAATAATGTTTATATATGCACTGTATATATCGGTATTTAAGTGCTGCATTACATAAGGTCTGTGCGCACAATAAATGTTTATATATGCCCAGTATATATCAGTAATTAAGGTCAGTATTGCATAAAGTTTGCACACACGATACATGTTTATATATGCACAGTATATATCAGTAATTAAGTGCCGCATTACATAAAGTCTGCACACACAATAAATGTTTATATATGCATAGTATATATCAGTAATTAAGTGTTGCATTACATAAGGTCTGCACACACAATAAATGTTTATATATGCACAGTATATATCAGTAATTATATGTCACATTACATAAGGTTTGCACACACAATAAATGTTTATATATGCATAGTATATATCAGTAATTAAGTGTTGCATTACATAAGGTCTGCACACACAATAAATGTTTATATATGCACAGTATATATCAGTAATTAAGTGCTGCATTACATAAGGTCGGCACACACAATAAATGTTTATATATGCGCAGTATATATCAGTAATTAAGTGTCAGATTACATAAGGTCTGCACACACAATAAATGTTTATATATGTACAGTATATATCAGTAATTAAGTGCTGCATTACATAAGGTCAGCACACACAATAAATGTTTATACATGCACTGTATATATCAGTAATTAAGTGCCGCATTACATAAGGTCTGCACACACAATAAATGTTTATATATGCTCAGTATATATCAGTAATTAAGTGCTGCATTACATAAGGTCTGCACACACAATAAATGTTTATATATGCACAGTATATATCAGTAATTATATGTCACATTACATAAGGTTTGCACACACAATAAATGTTTATATATGCATAGTATATATCAGTAATTAAGTGTTGCATTACATAAGGTCTGCACACACAATAAATGTTTATATATGCACAGTATATATCAGTAATTAAGTGCTGCATTACATAAGGTCTGCACACACAATAAATGTTTATATATGCACAGTATATATCAGTAATTATATGTCACATTACATAAGGTTTGCACACACAATAAATGTTTATATATGCACAGTATATATCAGTAATTAAGTGTTGCATTACATAAGGTCTGCACACACAATAAATGTTTATATATGCACAGTATATATCAGTAATTAAGTGCTGCATTACATAAGGTCGGCACACACAATAAATGTTTATATATGCGCAGTATATATCAGTAATTAAGTGTCAGATTACATAAGGTCTGCACACACAATAAATGTTTATATATGTACAGTATATATCAGTAATTAAGTGCTGCATTACATAAGGTCAGCACACACAATAAATGTTTATACATGCACTGTATATATCAGTAATTAAGTGCCGCATTACATAAGGTCTGCACACACAATAAATGTTTATATATGCTCAGTATATATCAGTAATTAAGTGCTGCATTACATAAGGTCTGCACACACAATAAATGTTTATATATGCACAGTATATATCAGTAATTATATGTCACATTACATAAGGTCTGCACACACAATAAATGTTTATATATGTACAGTATATATCAGTAATTAAGTGCTGCATTACATAAGGTCTGCACACACAATATATGTTTATATATGCACAGTATATATCAGTAATTAAGTGCTGCATTACATAAGGTATGTGCAAACAATAAATGTTTATATATGCACAGTATATATCAGTAATTAAGTGCTGCATTTCATAAGGTCTGTACACACAATAAATGTTTATATATACACAGTATATATCAGTAATTGTATGTCACATTACATAAGGTCTGCACACACAATAAATATATATGCACAGTATATATCATTAATTAAGTACCACATTACAAAAGGTCTGTACACACAATAATGTTTATATATGCACAGTATATATCAGTAATTATATGTCACATTACATAAGGTTTGCACACACAATAAATGTTTATATATGCATAGTATATATCAGTAATTAAGTGTTGCATTACATAAGGTCTGCACACACAATAAATGTTTATATATGCACAGTATATATCAGTAATTAAGTGCTGCATTACATAAGGTCGGCACACACAATAAATGTTTATATATGCGCAGTATATATCAGTAATTAAGTGTCAGATTACATAAGGTCTGCACACACAATAAATGTTTATATATGTACAGTATATATCAGTAATTAAGTGCTGCATTACATAAGGTCAGCACACACAATAAATGTTTATACATGCACTGTATATATCAGTAATTAAGTGCCGCATTACATAAGGTCTGCACACACAATAAATGTTTATATATGCTCAGTATATATCAGTAATTAAGTGCTGCATTACATAAGGTCTGCACACACAATAAATGTTTATATATGCACAGTATATATCAGTAATTATATGTCACATTACATAAGGTTTGCACACACAATAAATGTTTATATATGCATAGTATATATCAGTAATTAAGTGTTGCATTACATAAGGTCTGCACACACAATAAATGTTTATATATGCACAGTATATATCAGTAATTAAGTGCTGCATTACATAAGGTCTGCACACACAATAAATGTTTATATATGCACAGTATATATCAGTAATTATATGTCACATTACATAAGGTTTGCACACACAATAAATGTTTATATATGCATAGTATATATCAGTAATTAAGTGCTGCATTACATAAGGTCAGCACACACAATAAATGTTTATACATGCACTGTATATATCAGTAATTAAGTGCCGCATTACATAAGGTCTGCACACACAATAAATGTTTATATATGCTCAGTATATATCAGTAATTAAGTGCTGCATTACATAAGGTCTGCACACACAATAAATGTTTATATATGCACAGTATATATCAGTAATTATATGTCACATTACATAAGGTTTGCACACACAATAAATGTTTATATATGCATAGTATATATCAGTAATTAAGTGTTGCATTACATAAGGTCTGCACACACAATAAATGTTTATATATGCACAGTATATATCAGTAATTAAGTGCTGCATTACATAAGGTCTGCACACACAATAAATGTTTATATATGCACAGTATATATCAGTAATTATATGTCACATTACATAAGGTTTGCACACACAATAAATGTTTATATATGCATAGTATATATCAGTAATTAAGTGTTGCATTACATAAGGTCTGCACACACAATAAATGTTTATATATGCACAGTATATATCAGTAATTAAGTGCTGCATTACATAAGGTCGGCACACACAATAAATGTTTATATATGCGCAGTATATATCAGTAATTAAGTGTCAGATTACATAAGGTCTGCACACACAATAAATGTTTATATATGTACAGTATATATCAGTAATAAAGTGCTGCATTACATAAGGTCAGCACACACAATAAATGTTTATACATGCACTGTATATATCAGTAATTAAGTGCCGCATTACATAAGGTCTGCACACACAATAAATGTTTATATATGCTCAGTATATATCAGTAATTAAGTGCTGCATTACATAAGGTCTGCAAACACAATAAATGTTTATATATGCACAGTATATATCAGTAATTATATGTCACATTACATAAGGTCTGCACACACAATAAATGTTTATATATGCTCAGTATATATCAGTAATTAAGTGCTGCATTACATAAGGTCTGCACACACAATAAATGTTTATATATGCACAGTATATATCAGTAATTATATGTCACATTACATAAGGTTTGCACACACAATAAATGTTTATATATGCATAGTATATATCAGTAATTAAGTGTTGCATTACATAAGGTCTGCACACACAATAAATGTTTATATATGCACAGTATATATCAGTAATTAAGTGCTGCATTACATAAGGTCTGCACACACAATAAATGTTTATATATGCACAGTATATATCAGTAATTATATGTCACATTACATAAGGTTTGCACACACAATAAATGTTTATATATGCATAGTATATATCAGTAATTAAGTGTTGCATTACATAAGGTCTGCACACACAATAAATGTTTATATATGCACAGTATATATCAGTAATTAAGTGCTGCATTACATAAGGTCGGCACACACAATAAATGTTTATATATGCGCAGTATATATCAGTAATTAAGTGTCAGATTACATAAGGTCTGCACACACAATAAATGTTTATATATGTACAGTATATATCAGTAATAAAGTGCTGCATTACATAAGGTCAGCACACACAATAAATGTTTATACATGCACTGTATATATCAGTAATTAAGTGCCGCATTACATAAGGTCTGCACACACAATAAATGTTTATATATGCTCAGTATATATCAGTAATTAAGTGCTGCATTACATAAGGTCTGCAAACACAATAAATGTTTATATATGCACAGTATATATCAGTAATTATATGTCACATTACATAAGGTCTGCACACACAATAAATGTTTATATATGTACAGTATATATCAGTAATTAAGTGCTGCATTACATAAGGTCTGCACACACAATATATGTTTATATATACACAGTATATATCAGTAATTAAGTGCTGCATTACATAAGGTATGTGCAAACAATAAATGTTTATATATGCACAGTATATATCAGTAATTAAGTGCTGCATTTCATAAGGTCTGTACACACAATAAATGTTTATATATACACAGTATATATCAGTAATTGTATGTCACATTACATAAGGTCTGCACACACAATAAATATATATGCACAGTATATATCATTAATTAAGTACCACATTACAAAAGGTCTGTACACACAATAATGTTTATATATGCACAGTATATATCAGTAATTATATGTCACATTACATAAGGTTTGCACACACAATAAATGTTTATATATGCATAGTATATATCAGTAATTAAGTGTTGCATTACATAAGGTCTGCACACACAATAAATGTTTATATATGCACAGTATATATCAGTAATTAAGTGCTGCATTACATAAGGTCGGCACACACAATAAATGTTTATATATGCGCAGTATATATCAGTAATTAAGTGTCAGATTACATAAGGTCTGCACACACAATAAATGTTTATATATGTACAGTATATATCAGTAATTAAGTGCTGCATTACATAAGGTCAGCACACACAATACATGTTTATACATGCACTGTATATATCAGTAATTAAGTGCCGCATTACATAAGGTCTGCACACACAATAAATGTTTATATATGCTCAGTATATATCAGTAATTAAGTGCTGCATTACATAAGGTCTGCACACACAATAAATGTTTATATATGCACAGTATATATCAGTAATTATATGTCACATTACATAAGGTTTGCACACACAATAAATGTTTATATATGCATAGTATATATCAGTAATTAAGTGTTGCATTACATAAGGTCTGCACACACAATAAATGTTTATATATGCACAGTATATATCAGTAATTAAGTGCTGCATTACATAAGGTCGGCACACACAATAAATGTTTATATATGCGCAGTACATATCAGTAATTAAGTGTCAGATTACATAAGGTCTGCACACACAATAAATGTTTATATATGTACAGTATATATCAGTAATTAAGTGCTGCATTACATAAGGTCTGCACACACAATAAATGTTTATATATGTACAGTATATATCAGTAATTAAGTGCTGCATTACATAAGGTATGTGCAAACAATAAATGTTTATATATGCACAGTATATATCAGTAATTAAGTGCTGCATTGCAGAAGGTCTGCACACACAATATTTTATTATTATTATTATTCTTTATTTATAAAGCACCAACAGATTCCGCAGCGCTGTTCATAGGTAAAAAAGATAAAAGGACAGTACTATATGAGACACCAGACAAAATTTAACAAACAAATAGAGGAGGAATTGGGAGCCCTGTTCCCGTGGGAACTTACAATCTAAATGGGTAAGAGGGTGAGAAACAGGAGGTGGGGACTGCAAAGGTGGAAATGTTAGTGTGAAGTTAGATGAGGGCAACTATTAGGCCAGTGGAATTCATTAGTTACTTATTTGGTGATAGGCTTCCCTGAACAAGAAGGTCTTTAGGGAGCGTTTAAAGGAGGAGAGGTTGGGGGAAAGTCTGACAGCTCGAGGAAGTGCGTTCCAGAGGGTTGGTGCCGCACGAGAGAAGACCTGTAGTCTAGCATGAGAGGAGGTGATGGTAGAAGAGGCAAGGAGTAGATCGTTGTTGGATCTTAGGGGATGTGCTGGAGTATATTTGTTGATGAGTGAGGACAGGTATGGGGGGCTGCATTGGTAAGGGCTTTGTAGGTCAGAGTGGGAATTTTGAATTTTAATCTGCTGTGAATGGGGAGCCAGTGAAGGGACTCACAGAGGGGTGCGGCAGATACAGAGCATCGGGAGAGGTGGATTAGCCTAGCAGAGGCATTTAGGATGGATTGAAGGGGGGAGAGGCGGGAGAGAGGAAGGCCAATTAGTAGGTTGTTACAGTAGTCAAGCCGGGAAATTACTAGGGAATGGATTAGCTGTTTAGTAGTTTCAGCACTCAGAAAAGGACGAATTTTGGAGATATTGCCTAGGTGGTTGCGACAGGATGAAGAGAGCGATTGGATGTGGGGTATGAAGGACAGATTGTAGTCGAGTGTAACTCCTAGGCAGCGGACTTGGGGTGATGGGAAGATAGTGGTGTCACCGACAGTGATAGTAAAGTTAGAAACTGCAGTAGAATTAGTTGGGGGGATTAGAAGAAGCTCAGTCTTGGACATGTTGATTTTTAGGTGGTGAGAGGCCATCCAGGAAGAAATGCCATATAAGCAGTCGCTGATGTGGAAAAGGACAGAAGGAGAGAGTGCAGGGGTGGATAGGTAGATCTGAGTATCATCAGCATAGAGGTGATAGTTGAAGCCATAGCTACTGATAAGTTTACCCAGTGACGAAGTATAAATGGAGAAGAGTAGAGGGATTAGAACAGAGCCTTGAGGTACTCCAACAGACAGAGGCAATGGAGAGTATGAGTCACCAGCAAATGAGACAGAAAAGGACCTATTAGAGAGATGAGAGTGGATCCAGGAGAGGGCAATGTCACAGAGCCCAAGGGAGCTGAGAGTCCGTAGGAGGAGGGTATGGTCAACAGTGTCAAAGGCAGCAGACAGGTCAAGTAAGATAAGTATAGAATAGTGGCCATTGTTTTTAGCAGAAAGAAGATCGTTAGTAACCTTGGTGATTGCAGTCTCAGTTGAGTGTTGTGGACGGAAGCCAGATTGCAGGGGGTCAAGCAATGAGTTGGAGGATAGGAAATGTGTTAGGCGATCGAAAACTAGTTTTCTTTCATGTAATTAGCAAGAGTCCATGAGCTAGTGACGTATGGGATATACATTCCTACCAGGAGGGGCAAAGTTTTCCAAACCTCAAAATGCCTATAAATACACCCCTCACCACACCCACAAATCCGTTTTACAAACTTTGCCTCCTGTGGAGGTGGTGAAGTAAGTTTGTGCTAGATTCTACGTTGATATGCGCTCCGCAGCAGGTTGGAGCCCGGTTTTCCTCTCAGCGTGCAGTGAATGTCAGAGGGATGTGAAGAGAGTATTGCCTATTTGAATTTAATGATCTCCTTCTACGGGGTCTATTTCATAGGTTCTCTGTTATCGGTCGTAGAGATTCATCTCTTACCTCCCTTTTCAGATCGACGATATACTCTTATATATAACATTACCTCTACTGATTCTCGTTTCAGTACTGGTTTGGCTTTCTACTACATGTAGATGAGTGTCCTGGGGTAAGTAAGTCTTATTTTTGTGACACTCTAAGCTATGGTTGGGCACTTTTATATAAAGTTCTAAATATTTGTGTTTAAACATTTATTTGCCTTGATTCAGGATGTTCAATATTCCTTATTTCAGACAGTCAGTTTCATTATTTGGGATAATGCATTTGAATAATCAATTTTTTTCTTACCTTAAAATTTGACTTTTTTCCCTGTGGGCTGTTAGGCTCGCGGGGGCTGAAAATGCTTCATTTTATTGCGTCATTCTTGGCGCGGACTTTTTTGGCGCAAAAATGTTTTCTTTATTATTTCCGGCGTCATCCTTGTCGCCGGAAGTTGCGTCATTTTTGACGTTTTTGCGCCAAAAATGTTGGCGTTACCGGATGTGGCGTCATTTTTGGCGCTAAAGGCATTTAGGCGCCAAATAATGTGGGCGTCTTTTTTTGGCGCCAAAAAATATGGGCGTCATTATTGTCTCCACATTATTTAAGTCTCATTGTTTATTGCTTCTGGTTGCTAGAAGCTTGTTCACTGGCATTTTTTCCCATTCCTGAAACTGTCATTTAAGGAATTTGATCAATTTTGCTTTATATGTTGTTTTTTCTTTTACATATTGCAAGATGTCTCAGATTGAGCCTGAATCAGAAGATACTTCTGGAAAATCGCTGCCTGATGCTGGATCTACCAAAGTTAAGTGTATTTGCTGTAAACTTGTGGTATCTGTTCCTCCAGCTGTTGTTTGTAATGAATGTCATGACAAACTTGTTAATGCAGATAATATTTCCTTTAGTAATGTTACATTACCTGTTGCTGTTCCATCAACATCTAATACTCAGAGTGTTCCTGTTAACATAAGAGATTTTGTTTCTAAATCCATTAAGAAGGCTATGTCTGTTATTCCTCCTTCTAGTAAACGTAAAAGGTCTTTTAAAACTTCTCATTTTTCAGATGAATTTTTAAATGAACATCATCATTCTGATTCTGATAATGATTCCTCTGGTTCAGAGGATTCTGTTTCAGAGATTGATGCTGATAAATCTTCATATTTATTCAAAATGGAATTTATTCGTTCTTTACTTAAAGAAGTCTTAATTGCATTAGAAATAGAGGATTCTGGTCCTCTTGATACTAAATCTAAACGTTTAAATAAGGTTTTTAAATCTCCTGTAGTTATTCCAGAAGTTTTTCCTGTCCCTGATGCTATTTCTGAAGTAATTTCCAGGGAATTGAATAATTTGGGTAATTCATTTACTCCTTCTAAACGTTTTAAGCAATTATATCCTGTGCCATCTGACAGATTAGAGTTTTGGGACAAAATCCCTAAAGTTGATGGGGCTATCTCTACTCTTGCTAAACGTACTACTATTCCTACGGCAGATAGTACTTCCTTTAAGGATCCTTTAGATAGAAAAATTGAATCCTTTCTAAGAAAAGCTTACTTATGTTCAGGTAATCTTCTTAGACCTGCTATATCTTTAGCGGATGTTGCTGCAGCTTCAACTTTTTGGTTGGAAGCTTTAGCGCAGCAAGTGACAGATCATGATTCTCATAGCATTGTTAATCTTCTTCAACATGCTAATAATTTTATTTGTGATGCCATCTTTGATATCATTAGGGTTGATGTCAGGTATATGTCTCTAGCTATTTTAGCTAGAAGAGCTTTATGGCTTAAAACTTGGAATGCTGATATGTCTTCCAAGTCAACTTTGCTTTCCCTTTCTTTCCAGGATAATAAATTATTTGGTTTACAGTTGGATTCCATTATTTCAACTGTTACTGGGGGGAAAGGAACATTTTTACCACAGGATAAAAAATCTAAAGGTAAATTTAGGTCTTCTAATCGTTTTCGTTCCTTTCGTCACAATAAGGAACAAAAGCCTGATCCTTCCCCTACAAGAGCGGTATCAGTTTGGAAACCATCTCCAGTCTGGAATAAATCCAAACCTTTTAGAAAGCCAAAGTCAGCTCCCAAGTCAACATGAAGGTGCGGCCCTCATTCCAGCCCAGCTGGTAGGGGGCAGATTACGATTTTTCAAAGAAATTTGGATCAATTCGATTCACAATCTTTGGATTCAGAACATTGTTTCACAAGGGTACAGAATAGGCTTCAAGATAAGGCCTCCTGCAAGAAGATTTTTTCTTTCCCGTGTCCCAGTAAATCCAGTGAAGGCTCAAGCATTTCTGAAATGTGTTTCAGATCTAGAGTTAGCTGGAGTAATTGTGCCAGTTCCAGTTCTGGAACAGGGGCTGGGGTTTTACTCAAATCTCTTTATTGTACCAAAGAAGGAGAATTCCTTCAGACCAGTTCTGGATTTAAAATTTTTGAATCATTATGTAAGGATACCAACATTCAAAATGGTAACTATAAGGACTATTCTGCCTTTTGTTCAGCAAGGGCATTATATGTCCACAATAGATTTACAGGATGCATATCTGCATATTCCGATTCATCCAGATCACTATCAGTTTCTGAGATTCTCTTTCCTAGACAAGCATTACCAGTTTGTGGCTCTGCCGTTTGGCCTAGCAACAGCTCCAAGGATTTTTACAAAGGTTCTCGGTGCCCTTCTGTCTGTAATCAGAGAACAGGGTATTGTGGTATTTCCTTTTTTGGACGATATCTTGGTACTTGCTCAGTCTTCACATTTAGCAGAATCTCATACGAATCGACTTGTATTGTTTCTTCAAAAACATGGTTGGAGGATCAATTTACCAAAAAGTTCATTGATTCCTCAGACAAGGGTAACCTTTTTAGGTTTCCAGATAGATTCAGTATCCATGACTCTGTCTCTGACAGACAAGAGACGTCTAAAATTGGTTTCAGCTTGTCGAAACCTTCAGTCTCAATCATTCCCTTCGGTAGCCTTATGCATGGAAATTCTAGGTCTTATGACTGCTGCATCGGACACGATCCCCTTTGCTCTTTTTCACATGCGACCTCTTCAGCTTTGTATGCTGAACCAGTGGTGCAGGGATTTTACAAAGATATCTCAATTAATATCTTTAAAACCGATCGTACGACACTCTCTCACGTGGTGGACAGACCACCATCGTTTAGTTCAGGGGGCTTCTTTTGTTCTTCCAACCTGGACTGTGATTTCAACAGATGCAAGTCTGACAGGTTGGGGAGCTGTTTGGGGGTCTCTGACAGCACAAGGGGTTTGGGAATCTCAGGAGGTGAGATTACCAATCAACATTTTGGAACTCCGTGCAATTTTCAGAGCTCTTCAGTCATGGCCTCTTCTAAAGAGAGAGTCGTTCATTTGTTTTCAGACGGACAATGTCACAACCGTGGCATATGTCAATCATCAAGGAGGGACTCACAGTCCTCTGGCTATGAAAGAAGTATCTCGAATACTGGGTTCATATCCCAGGTATAGACAATTGGGAAGCGGATTATCTCAGTCGCCAAACATTACATCTGGGCGAATGGTCTCTTCACCCAGAGGTATTTCTTCAGATTGTTCAAATGTGGGGACTTCCAGAAATAGATCTGATGGCTTCCCATCTAAAGAAGAAACTTCCCAGGTATCTGTCCAGATCCAGGGATCCTCAGGCGGAGGCAGTGGATGCATTGTCACTTCCTTGGAAGTATCATCCTGCCTATATCTTTCCACCTCTAGTTCTCCTTCCAAGAGTGATTTCCAAGATTCTAAAGGAGTGCTCGTTTGTTCTGCTGGTGGCTCCAGCATGGCCTCACAGGTTTTGGTATGCGGATCTTGTCCGGATGGCCACTTGCCAACCGTGGACTCTTCCATTAAGACCAGACCTTCTATCGCAAGGTCCTTTTTTCCATCAGGATCTCAAATCCATAAATTTGAAGGTATGGAGATTGAACGCTTGATTCTCAGTCATAGAGGTTTCTCTGACTCAGTAATTAATACTATGTTACAGGCTCGTAAATCTGTATCTAGGAAGATATATTATCGAGTCTGGAAGATTTACATTTCTTGGTGTTCTTCTCATCATTTTTCTTGGCATTCTTTTAGAATTCCTAGAATTTTACAGTTTCTTCAGGATGGTTTGGATAAAGGTTTGTCTGCAAGTTCCTTGAAAGGACAAATCTCTGCTCTTTCTGTTCTTTTCCACAGAAAGATTGCTAGTCTTCCTGATATTCATTGTTTTGTACAGGCTTTGGTTCGTATAAAACCTGTTATTAAGTCAATTTCTCCTCCTTGGAGTTTGAATTTGGTTCTGGGGGCTCTTCAAGCTCCTCCGTTTGAACCTATGCATTCGCTGGACATTAAATTACTTTCTTGGAAAGTTTTGTTTCTTTTGGCCATCTCTTCTGCTAGAAGAGTTTCTGAATTATCTGCTCTTTCTTTTGAGTCTCCTTTTCTGATTTTTCATCAGGATAAGGCGGTGTTGCGGACTTCTTTTAAATTTTTACCTAAGGTTGTGAATTCTAACAACATTAGTAGAGAAATTGTGGTTCCTTCATTGTGTCCTAATCCTAAGAATTCGAAGGAAAAATCGTTGCATTCTTTGGATGTAGTTAGAACTTTGAAATATTATGTTGAAGCTACTAAAAATTTCCGAAAGACTTCTAGTCTATTTGTTATCTTTTCCGGTTCTAGGAAAGGTCAGAAGGCTTCTGCCATTTCTTTGGCGTCTTGGTTAAAGTCTTTGATTCATTATGCTTATGTTGAGTCGGGTAAAGCTCCGCCTCAAAGGATTACAGCTCATTCTACTAGGTCAGTTTCTACTTCCTGGGCGTTTAGGAATGAAGCTTTGGTTGATCAGATTTGCAAAGCAGCCACTTGGTCTTCTTTGCATACTTTTACTAAATTCTACCATTTTGATGTGTTTCTTCTTCTGAAGCAGTTTTTGGTAGAAAAGTACTTCAGGCAGCTGTTTCAGTTTGAATCTTCTGCTTATAATTTCAGTTTTTTTCATTATAAGATTTAAACTTTGTTTTGGTTGTGGATTATTTTCAGCGGAATTGGCTGTCTTTATTTTATCCCTCCCTCTCTAGTGACTCTTGCGTGGAAGATCCACATCTTGGGTAGTCATTATCCCATACGTCACTAGCTCATGGACTCTTGCTAATTACATGAAAGAAAACATAATTTATGTAAGAACTTACCTGATAAATTCATTTCTTTCATATTAGCAAGAGTCCATGAGGCCCACCCCTTTTTTGTGGTGGTTATGATTTTTTTGTATAAAGCACAATTATTCCAATTCCTTATTTTTTATGCTATCGCACTTTTTTTCTTATCACCCCAGTTCTTGGCTATGCGTTAAACTGATTTGTGGGTGTGGTGAGGGGTGTATTTATAGGCATTTTGAGGTTTGGGAAACTTTGCCCCTCCTGGTAGGAATGTATATCCCATACGTCACTAGCTCATGGACTCTTGCTAATATGAAAGAAATGAATTTATCAGGTAAGTTCTTACATAAATTATGTTTTTCCAGGACTTTAGAAGCTAGCGGAAGTAGTGATATGGGGCGGTAGTTTGCAGGAGAATTGGGGTCGAGGGATGGTTTTTTGAGGATGGGGGTGACCTTTGCATGTTTGAAGGATGATGGAAATTAACCAGTAGTAAGGGATTGGTTGAATATGTGAGTAAGAGCTGGGGTGAGGGTAGAGGACAGAGAAGGTATTAGATGTGAAGGGATAGGGTCAAGTGGGCAGGTAGTGAGGTGTGAGGAAGATATTAGGGAACTCACTTCATTCTCAGTGGTTGGGGGGGAAGGTACTGAGAGTGTTGGAGGGGGTGACCTGGGGCGGAGATGGAAGGTTGGTAAGTGTTTTGTTGAAAAAGTAGTCTGCCAAGTCTTGAGCACTAAAGTCAGATGAGGGGGTGGTGCAGGTGGATAGAGGAGAGTGTTGAAAGTGGAGAAGAGACATTTAGGGTTTGAGGAGTGAGAAGATATGAGAGAAGAGAAGTAGTTTTGCTTGGCTAAGTGAAGGTCAGAGGAGTAAGAATAAAGAATGAACTTATAGTGTAGGAAATCGGGTTCCGAGCGGGATTTCCTCCAGGCACGTTCAGCAGCACGGGAGCATTTTTGTAGATAGCGTGTTTGCTGAGAGTGCCAGGGCTGGAGCTGAAGACGTGGGGTTTTGCGTATTTGTGGAGGAGCAAGGGTGTCAAGTGCAGAGAGAGTATTGTTATAGTGGCTTGTAGCAAGGTCAGGGCAGGATACCGGGGAAGTGTGGGGAAGGCGTTTTTGAATAAGGTTAGAAAGTTGGAGAGGATCCACAGTGTGCAGATTTCTACAGGTGCGGGGGGTAGAAATAGGTTTAGCCTGTACATTGAGATTATAGGTGAGCAGATGGTGGTCTGAGATGGGAAATGGGCGACAGGTGACGTCAGAAGGGGAGCAGAGGTAGGAGAATACCAGATCAAGAGAGTGTCTGTCACGGTGAGTAGGGAATAGGGTGGATTGTGAAAGACTAAAGGAGTTTATCAGTGAGAGAAATGTAGAGGCAGCAGGGGTAGATGGGTTATCAATGGGGATGTTGAAGTCCCCTAGGATTAGAGCAGGTGTATTTAAATGTATATATAAATGTTTATATATGTACAGTATATATCAGCAATTAAGTGCTGCATTACACAAGGTTTGCCCATACATTAAATGTTTATATATGCATTACAAAAGGTCTGCACACACAATAAATGTTTATATATGCACAGTATATATCAGCAATTAAGTGCTGCATTACACAAGGTTTGCCCATACATTAAATGTTTATATATGCATTACAAAAGGTCTGCACACACAATAAATGTTTATATATGCACGGTATATATCAGTAATTAAGTGCGGCATTACAGAAGGTCTGCACACACAATAAATGTTTATATATGCACAGTATATATCAGTAATTAAGTGCTGCATTACATAAGGTCTGCACACACAATAAATGTTTATATATGCACAGTATATATCAGTAATTAAGTGCTGCATTACACAAGGTCTGCACATACAATAAATGTTTATATATGCACAGTATATATCAGTAATTAAGTGCTGCATTACACAAGGTCTGCACACGCAATAAATGTTTATATATGCACAGTATATATCAGTAATTAAGTGCTACATTACATAAGGTCTGCACACACAATAAATGTTTATATATGCACAGTATATATCAGTAATTAAGTGCTGCATTACATACGGTCTGCATACACAATAAATGTTTATATATGCACAGTATATATCAGTTATTAAGTGTTGCATTACATACGGTCTGCATACACAATACATGTTTATATATGCATAGTATATATCAGTTATTAAGTGCTGCATTACAAAAGGTTTGCACACACAATAAATGCACACACAATACATGTTTATATATGCACAGTATATATCAGTTATTAAGTACTACATTACATAAGGTCTGTACAAACAATAAATGTTTATATATGAACAGTATATATCAGTAATTAAGTGCTAAATTACATAAGGTCTGTACAAACAATAAATGTTTATATATGAACAGTATATATCAGTAATTTAGTGCTGCATTACAAAAGGTCTTCACACACAATACATGTTTATATATGCACAGTATAATTCAGTAATTAAGTGCTGCATTACAAAAGGTCTGTACACACCATAAATGTTTTTTTTATATTTGCATTTACATTGCAAAATGTTTGCACTGACTACAAATTTTCTAAGCATGTGTTTAGCACAATTCGCATTGCTTTTAAGATCTTATATTATATCCTCTGCTGTGACAGTTTAGGGTAGCCTGATGAAACGGCATTGTAGCCGAGAAATGCGTTGCAAAGCAACTATATACAGTTTTTAAATAAATGTTTTTTTATTAGTTCTACCTTGCCTCTGAACTTTCATTCTATACTAACCTATCTGGGGACTTATCGCTTGCCATTTGGAGCCGCCTAACAGAAAACATTCAGAAAGCTTGATCTCCATATAAGCGGTTTCCTCTGTGGAGTAGCAGCCGTCGATTTGGAAATTCTTTTGGTTTTCTGGGAACAGCTGATTTGCCTATAGGGAGTCAGCCGAACGGCTCTGAAGCTTTGGCTTGTCTAATATTGCACTGGCTGTGCAATCTCCCTTGTGAGTATAAGTCCACAGCTTATCGTTGTTTGTCCCTTAGTGTTCGGGTCAATCTGCACCAAGGGCGCCTCCTCCTTTTTGTATTATAGGTGTGTTTACCAGTATAACGAACGACTCGAGTGTTCGTGGCGGACCCACACAGCAGACCTGCCTAGAGTGAGTCAGCCGAGCGGCTCTGAAGCTTCGGCTTGCCAGTTATTGCACTGCATGTGCAACTACTTTTGTGAGAACTGATCCTCCTACCATTACCGTTGTTACCATGCTTTTTAGGATTATCTGCACCAAGAGCGCCTCTTTTCTTTCATGTAATTAGCAAGAGTCCATGAGCTAGTGACGTATGGGATATACATTCCTACCAGGAGGGGCAAAGTTTCCCAAACCTCAAAATGCCTACAAATACACCCCTCACCACACCCACAAATCAGTTTTTACAAACTTTGCCTCCTATGGAGGTGGTGAAGTAAGTTTGTGCTAGATTCTACGTTGATATGCGCTCCACAGCAGGTTGGAGCCCGGTTTTCCTCTCAGCGTGCAGTGAATGTCAGAGGGATGTGAGGAGAGTATTGCCTATTTGAATTCAATGATCTCCTTCTACGGGGTCTATTTCATAGGTTCTCTGTTATCGGTCGTAGAGATTCATCTCTTACCTCCCTTTTCAGATCGACGATATACTCTTATTTATATACCATTACCTCTGCTGATTTTCGTTTCAGTACTGGTTTGGCTTTCTACAACATGTAGATGAGTGTCCTGGGGTAAGTAAATCTTATTTTCTGTGACACTCTAAGCTATGGTTGGGCACTTTTATATAAAGTTCTAAATATATGTATTCAAACATTTATTTGCCTTGACTCAGGATGTTCAACATTCCTTATTTCAGACAGTCAGTTTCATATTTGGGATAATGCATATGAATAAATCAATTTTTTTCTTACCTTAAAAATTTGACTTTTTCCCTGTGGGCTGTTAGGCTCGCGGGGGCTGAAAATGCTTAATTTTATTGCGTCATTCTTGGCGCGGACTTTTTTGGCGCAAAAAAAAAAAAATTCTGTTTCCGGCGTCATACGTGTCGCCGGAAGTTGCGTCATTTTTGACGTTCTTTTGCGCCAAAAGTGTCGGCGTTCCGGATGTGGCGTCATTTTTGGCGCCAAAAGCATTTAGGCGCCAAATAATGTGGGCGTCATTTTTGGCGCTAAAAAAAAAATATGGGCGTCACTATTGTCTCCACATTATTTAAAGTCTCATTTTTTATTGCTTCTGGTTGCTAGAAGCTTGTTCACTGGCATTTTTTTCCCATTCCTGAAACTGTCATTTAAGGAATTTGATCAATTTTGCTTTATATGTTGTTTTTTCTATTACATATTGCAAGATGTCCCACGTTGAAACTGAGTCAGAAGATACTTCTGGAAAATCGCTGCCTGGGGCTGGAGCTACCAAAGCTAAGTGTATCTACTGTAAACTTATGGTATCTGTTCCTCCAGCTGTTGTTTGTACTGTTTTGTCATGACAAACTGTTAAATGCAGATAATATTTCCTTTAGTACTGTTACATTACCTGTTGCTGTTCTGTCAACATCTAATACTCAGAGTGTTCCTGATAACATAAGAGATTTTGTATTAAGAAGGCTATGTCTGTTATTCCTCCTTCTAGTAAACGTAAAAAGTCTTTTAAAACTTCTCATTTTTCAGATGAATTTTTAAATGAACATCATCATTCTGATTCTGATAATGGTTCTTATGGTTCAGAGGATTCTGTCTCACAGGTTGATGCTGATAAATCTTCATATTTATTTAAAATGAAATTTATTCGTTCTTTACTTAAAGAAGTCCTAATTGCATTAGAAATTGAGGATTCTGGTCCTCTTGTTACTAAATCTAAACGTTTAAATAAGGTTTTTAAATCTCCTGTAGTTATTCCAGAAGTTTTTTCCTGTCCCTAGTGCTATTTCTGAAGTAATTTCCAGGGAATGGAATAATTTGGGTAATTCATTTACTCCTTCTAAACGTTTTAAGCAATTATATCCTGTGCCATCTGACAGATTAGAGTTTTGGGACAAAATCCCTAAAGTTGATGGGGCTGTCTCTACTCTTGTTAAGCGTACTACTATTCCTACGGCAGATGGTACTTCCTTAAGGATCCTTTAGATAGGAAAATTGAATCCTTTATAAGAAAAGCTTACTTGTGTTCAGGTAATCTTCTTAGACCTGCTATATCTTTAGCGGATGTTGCTGCAGCTTCATCTTTTGGTTAGAAGCTTTAGCGCAACAAGTAACAGATCATAATTCTCATAGCATTTTTTCTTCAACATGCTAATAATTTTATTTGTAATGCCATCTTTGATATCATTAGAGTTGATGTCAGGTATATGTCTCTAGCTATTTTAGCTAGAAGAGCTTTATGGCTTAAGACTTGGAATGCTGATATGTCTTCTAAGTCTACTCTGCTTTCCCTTTCTTTCCAGGGTAATAATCGTTTTCGTTCCTTTCGTCACAACAAGGAACAAAAACCTGATCCTTCATCCTCAGGAGCGGTATCAGTTTGGAAACCATCTCCAGTCTGGAATAAATCCAAGCCTTTTAGAAAATCAAAGCCAGCTCCTAAGTCCACATGAAGGTGCGGCCCTCATTCCAGCTCAGCTGGTAGGGGGCAGATTACGTTTTTTCTAAGAAATTTGGATCTATTCAGTTCACAATCTTTGGATTCAGAACATTGTTTCAGAAGGGTACAGAATTGGCTTCAAGATAAGGCCTCCTGCTAAGAGATTTTTTCTTTCCCGTGTCCCAGTAAACCCAGCGAAGGCTCAAGCATTTCTGAAATGTGTTTCAGATCTAGAGTTGACTGGAGTAATTTTGCCAGTTCCAGTTCTGGAACAGGGACTGGGGTTTTATTCAAATCTCTTCATTGTACCAAAGAAGGAAAATTCCTTCAGACCAGTTCTGGATCTAAAAATATTGAATCGTTATGTAAGGATACCAACATTCAAAATGGTAACTGTAAGGACTATCCTGCCTTTTGTTCAACAAGGGCATTATTTGTCTACTATAGATTTACAGGATGCATATCTGCATATTCCGATTCATCCAGATCACTATCAGTTTCTGAGATTCTCTTTCCTAGACAAGCATTACCAGTTTGTGGCTCTGCCGTTTGGCCTAGCTACAGCTCCAAGAATTTTTACGAAGGTTCTCGGTGCCCTTCTGTCTGTAATCAGAGAACAGGGTATTGTGGTATTCCTTATTTGGACGATATCTTGGTACTTGCTCAGTCTTCACATTTAGCAGAATCTCATTCGAATCGACTTGTGTTGTTTCTTCAACATCATGGTTGGAGTATCAATTTTACCAAAAAGTTCATTGTTTCCTCAGACTTAGGTAACCTTTTTAGGTTTTCAGATAGATTCAGTATCCATAACTCTATCTTTGATAGACATGAGACGTCTAAAGTTGATATCAGCTTGTCGAAACCTTCAGTCACAATCTTTCCCTTCGGTAGCCTTATGCATGGAAATTCTAGGTCTTATGACTGCGGCATCGGACGCGATCCCCTTTGCTCGTTTTCACATGCGGCCTCTTCAGCTCTGTATGCTGAACTAGTGGTGCAGGGATTACACAAAGATATCTCAATTAATATCTTTAAAACCGATTGTACGACACTCTCTGACGTGGTGGACAGATCACCATCGTTTAGTTCAGGGGGCTTCTTTTGTTCTTCCGACCTGGACTGTATTTTCAACAGATGCAAGTCCTACAGGTTAGGGAGCTGTGTGGGGGTCTCTGACAGCACAAGGGGTTTGGGAATCTCAGGAGGTGAGATTACCGATCAATATTTTGGAACTCCGTGCAATTTTCAGAGCTCTTCAGTCTTGGCCTCTTCTAAAGAGAGAATCGTTCATTTGTTTTCAGACAGACAATGTCACAACTGTGGCATACATCAATCATCAAGGAAGGACTCACAGTCCTCTGGCTATGAAAGAAGTATCTCGAATTCTGGTATGGGCGGAATCCAGCTTCTGTCTAGTTTCTGCGGTTCATATCCCAGGTATAGACAATTGGGAAGCGGATTATCTCAGTCGCCACACGTTTCATCCGGGCGAATGGTCTCTTCTCCCAGAGGTATTTCTTCAGATTGTTCAAATATGGGGTCTTCCAGAAATAGATCTGATGGCTTCTCATCTAAACAAGAATCTTCCCAGGTATCTGTCCAGATCCAGGGATCCTCAAGCGGAAGCAGTGGATGCGTTGTCACTTCCTTGGAAGTATCATCCTGCCTATATCTTTCCGCCTCTAGTTCTTCTTCCAAGAGTAATCTCCAAGATTCTGAAGGAATGCTCATTTGTTCTGCTGGTGGCTCCAGCATGGCCTCACAGGTTTTTGGTATGCGGATCCTGTCCGGATGGCCTCTTGCCAACCGTGGACTCTTCCGTTAAGACCAGACCTTCTGTCACAAGGTCCTTTTTTCCATCAGGATCTCAAATCCTTAAATTTAAAGGTATGGAGATTGAACGCTTGATTCTTAGTCAAAGAGTTTTCTCTGACTCTGTGATTTTTACTATGTTACAGGCTCGTAAATCCGTATCTAGGGAGATATATTATAGAGTCTGGAAGACTTATATTTCTTGGTGTCTTTCTCATAATTTTTCCTGGCATTCTTTTAGAATTCCGAGAATTTTACAGTTTCTTCAGGTTGGTTTGGATAAAGGTTTGTCTGCAAGTTCCTTGAAAAGACAAATCTCTGCTCTTTCTGTTCTTTTTCACAGAAAGATTGTTAATCTTCCTGATATTCATTGTTTTGTACAAGCTTTGGTTCGTATAAAACCTGTCATTAAGTCAATTTCTCCTCCTTGGAGTTTGAATTTGGTTCTGGGGGCTCTTCAAGCTCCTCCGTTTGAACCTATGCATTCTTTGGTCATTAAATTACTTTCTTGAAAAGTTTTGTTCCTTTTGGCCATCTCTTCTGCCAGAAGAGTTTCTGAATTATCTGCTCTTTCTTGTGAGTCTCCTTTTCTGATTTTTCATCAGGATAAGGCGGTGTTGCGAACTTCTTTTAAATTTTTACCTAAGGTTGTGAATTCTAACAACATTAGTAGAGAAATTGTGGTTCCTTCTTTATGTCCTAATCCTAAGAATTCTAAGGAGAAATCATTGCTTTCTTTGGATGTAGTTAGAGCTTTGAAATATTATGTTGAAGCTACTAAGAATTTTCAAAAGACTTCTAGTCTATTTGTTATCTTTTCCGGTTCTAGGAAAGGTCAGAAGGCTTCTGCCATTTCTTTGGCATCTTGGTTGAAATCTTTAATTCATCATGCTTATGTCGAGTCGGGTAAAACTCCGCCTCAAAGGATTACAGCTCATTCTACTAGGTCAGTTTCTACTTCCTGGGCGTTTAGGAATGAAGCTTCGGTTGTTCAGATTTGCAAAGCAGCAACTTGGTCTTCTTTGCATACTTTTACTAAATTCTACCATTTTGATGTGTTTTCTTCTTCTGAAGCAGTTTTTGGTAGAAAAAGTACTTCAGGCAGCTGTTTCAGTTTGATTCTTCAGCTTATATTTTCAGTTTTTTTCATTATAAGTTTTAAACTTTGTTTGGGTGTGGATTATTTTCAGCGGAATTGGCTGTCTTTATTTTATCCCTCCCTCTCTAGTGACTCTTGCGTGGAAGATCCACATCTTGGGTAGTCATTATCCCATACGTCACTAGCTCATGGACTCTTGCTAATTACATGAAAGAAAACATAATTTATGTAAGAACTTACCTGATAAATTCATTTCTTTCATATTAGCAAGAGTCCATGAGGCCCACCCTTTTTTGTGGTGGTTATGATTTTTTTGTATAAAGCACAATTATTCCAATTCCTTATATTCATGCTTCGCACTTTTTTCTTATCACCCCACTTCTTGGCTATGCGTTAAACTGATTTGTGGGTGTGGTGAGGGGTGTATTTGTAGGCATTTTGAGGTTTAGGAAACTTTGCCCCTCCTGGTAGGAATGTATATCCCATACGTCACTAGCTCATGGACTCTTGCTAATATGAAAGAAATGAATTTATCAGGTAAGTTCTTACATAAATTGTTTTTTTTTGTCTTCCAGGACTTGTGTCATTGTAGGTACATAAGCAATTATTGAGTAGTATGTTACAGGATCATTGTCCTGGATTCAGAAGGGTACATTCTTGCCTCTTTAGGGGCATTGCTAAAACAGTTTTTAGAATTAAACTATGTGCAGGAAATAAATACAACACACTAGTATTGCAGCGCCTTGCTGCTTCACCAAGGTCAGATAGTCCGTACAGCAGTGTGTTTCACCAAGCCTGTTTATTACCCATAACAATTAGACTGCAAAGTCCTGCCGTAAAGGGGTAAGTAGCCTCGAACCCCCAGTCGGCTATGTACAGTCAATGAGCCCCTAGACTCGATACGTCCAGAATAATACCTCTCACATGTGTGATCCATCCGTACAGCAGTGTGTTTCACCAAGCCTGTTTATTACCCATAGCAATTAGACTGCAAAGTCCTGCCGTAAAGGTGTAAGTAGCATCGGACCCCCAGTCGGCTATGTACAGTCAATGAGCCCCTAGACTCGATACGTCCAGAATAATACCTCTCCCCTTCTTTTAGTCTCCTAATCACACCAAGACTCAAATATGCATACACAGTCACAGTTAAATATACCGGTGTAACAACTGTATTGAAAGTTCATCATTAAACTTAGTGCTCACTCACATGTCCTGGAAGACGAGTCTGTGCCGGTCTCTGGGGTAGTAAGGTGTGGTCCTCAGTGTCCTCCGAGCCCAATAGCCCGCAGCTGCAAGACCTTAATACCTGCGACCCCTCTTTCAGCACGCCATCATAGAATCCATCCGCATGTGTGATCCATCCGTACAGTTGCTCGTCCTCGATAGCGTACAGCGTGTAATGCAAGGGGGAGAGGTGGAGCTTACATGCCGTTACCTCCGGGAGTCCTATTCAAGATTCCTGTGCTACAACTTGCAATATGGGAAAAACAAGACTTCGTTGCTGCCCACTTTGTTCCGTGCACCGGATTTAAGAAAAAAGTGCAAAAACGTCTTTATTCTTTAAAACATGGATAAGCCTGGTTACAACATATAACCAGACAGACGTTTCTTTTAGGTGTGGGTAACCACGTACCCTCTGGCTGACACGTTTTGGCTGTAGCCGTATTCATAGCTAATGGGTACCTGTATCCACACCCTTTAAATGCTAAAATTTAACAGTGCTCATTGGTTAAAACAACACTCGTGACTTTACCCTTACACCTGTAGTTCGGAACACCAAACACGCCTAAATTGGAGGGCGACTTAATATTCATACATAGAAATTCGCTCTAGTCTATCCCTACTTTAAAATAGCTTTATTTAATTCTCTAACAAATTATCATGGCATTTCTAATTTGTTTCTATGCAGTACCTGCACTACGTGTAAATGTCCTAGTGAATATGCGCTAGCTGCTCTAATATAAATGTACCTCGTATTTCGTTGTAACTCTGCACAAACCTTACCATATACCAGATAGATCTAGGATGTACTTGTCACCCAACTAGTGTTGTCTGTGAACATATATATAAATGGAGATAGGTTGCACTGTAGATTGACCTATTAAGAAGTGTGAGCTAGCTGCTCTAACTTAAACTTAAAAATCATTCATTACAACAAACCTAACAATGCTCCGATCAGATGATGATTTGACAGAGTTAGTCTCCAAAGGTTGTCGTTTTGCATATAAAAGAGGCAAATCTCTGGGTAATCAGCTAGCTCCCACACAATTAAAAGACCTAGACAAGAAGGGATCTTCTTGGCTTAGTGTTAAAGGGGTTTACAAATGTAGTTACACAAACTGCATAGCGTGTGACCATGTTAAGGTAGGAAATGCCTTTAAAAGTGTTTATACAGGAGAGACCTTTGAACACAAAGCTTGTTTCAATTGTAGGTCTACATATGCAGTTTACCTTTTGAATTGTCAATTATGTGACATTCAATATGTAGGTTTAACCACACGTGAGGTAAGATCTAGGATCCGTGAGCATATTAATAATATTAAACAGGGAGAGCTCACCACACCACTAGTACAACATTTTAATTTGAAACATGGTAAGAATCCAAAATCATTGGTCTGGACCATAGTCGAAGTAGCCAGTAGAGATGGAAGAGGAGGGGATCTTGAGATCCTGCTCTCCAAAAGGGAAGTTTTTTGGATCCATAGACTTAACACTAGGGTCCCTAATGGATTCAACTCTGAATTCGACCTCATAAATCATTGGTACTAGGGTCAGCATAATTTAAAATACATCACATTGACAAACCTAGATTAGTTATGTTTTCAATATTGAATATTAATGAGGATAGTATATGTCATCAACTTTCAATAATACTGTCTATAGGTTGTAGATACACGGATATCCAAGTATATCCTAGATCAGTGTAGATTATCAACACTTACTTCATGCATTTTTAGTCCATATAGGCTTGGCACTTTAGGATTACAAATGGAAGAAGGTTAACATTGTTGCCCAAACTCATATATATATATAAACACATTGTGTTCGTAATGTCCCCATACGATAACAAGTTTGATAAACTCATTCATATATAAATATATCTTAATTTATAATACTAGTTGTGTGGTGAACATAACTTTGGTGGATTAGGAATATATGGAAAGGTTTGTTGTAATGAATGATTTTTAAGTTTAAGTTAGAGCAGCTAGCTCACACTTCTTAATAGGTCAATCTACAGTGCAACCTATCTCCATTTATAAATATGTTCACAGACAACACTAGTTGGGTGACAAGTACATCCTAGATCTTTCTGGTATATGGTAAGGTTTGTGCAGAGTTACAACGAAATATGAGGTACATTTATATTAGAGCAGCTAGCGCATATTCACTAGGACATTTACACGTAGTGCAGGTACTGCATAGAAACAAATTTAACCACATGAACTAATTAACCTAAGTTTTGTGCTGTGTGCATTAATTTAGTGGTTTATTTGGTAAAGGAGCCGCTTGTTTTGTGTTTTCAAACAAATGTGTAGAATACTGCAAAGTGTTTTAATCAAATACTTTTCTTTCATGTAATTAGCAAGAGTCCATGAGCTAGTGACGTATGGGATATACATTCCTACCAGGAGGGGCAAAGTTTCCCAAACCTCAAAATGCCTATAAATACACCCCTCACCACACCCACAAATCAGTTTTACAAACTTTGCCTCCCGTGGAGGTGGTGAAGTAAGTTTGTGCTAAATTCTACGTTGATATGCGCTCCGCAGCAGGTTGGAGCCCGGTTTTCCTCTCAGCGTGCAGTGAATGTCAGAGGGATGTGAAGAGAGTATTGCCTATTTGAATTCAATGATCTCCTTCTACGGGGTCTATTTCATAGGTTCTCTGTTATCGGTCGTAGAGATTCATCTCTTACCTCCCTTTTCAGATCGACGATATACTCTTATATATACCATTACCTCTACTGATTCTCGTTTCAGTACTGGTTTGGCTTTCTACTACATGTAGATGAGTGTCCTGGGGTAAGTAAGTCTTATTTTTGTGACACTCTAAGCTATGGTTGGGCACTTTTATATAAAGTTCTAAATATTTGTGTTTAAACATTTATTTGCCTTGATTCAGGATGTTCAATATTCCTTATTTCAGACAGTCAGTTTCATTATTTGGGATAATGCATTTGAATAATCAATTTTTTTCTTACCTTAAAATTTGACTTTTTTCCCTGTGGGCTGTTAGGCTCGCGGGGGCTGAAAATGCTTCATTTTATTGCGTCATTCTTGGCGCAAAAAATTATCTTTGTTATTTCCGGCGTCATACTTGTCACCGGAACTTGCGTCATTTTTGACGTTTTTGCGCCAAAAGTGTCGGCGTTACCGGATGTGGCGTCATTTTTGGCGCTAAAAGCATTTAGGCGCCAAATAATGTGGGCGTCTTTTATGGCGCTAAAAAATATGGGCGTCATTATTGTCTCCACATTATTTAAGTCTCATTGTTTATTTGCTTCTGGTTGCTAGAAGCTTGTTCACTGGCATTTTTTCCCATTCCTGAAACTGTCATTTAAGGAATTTGATCAATTTTGCTTTATATGTTGTTTTTTCTATTACATATTGCAAGATGTCCCAGATTGACACTGAATCAGAAGATACTTCTGGAAAATCGCTGCCTGATGCTGGATCTACCAAAGTTAAGTGTATTTGCTGTAAACTTGTGGTATCTGTTCCTCCAGCTGTTGTTTGTAATGAATGTCATGACAAACTTGTTAATGCAGATAATATTTCCTTTAGTAATGTTACATTACCTGTTGCTGTTCCATCAACATCTAATACTCAGAGTGTTCCTGTTAACATAAGAGATTTTGACCTAGATTTGGAGTTCGGCGGTAGCCGTGAAAACCAGCGTTAGAGGCTCCTAACGCTGGTTTTAGGCTACCGCCGGTATTTGGAGTCACTGAAAATAGGGTCTAACGCTCACTTTTCAGCCGCGACTTTTCCATACCGCAGATCCCCCTACGCCATTTGCGTATCCTATCTTTTCAATGGGATCTTCCTAACTCCGGTATTTAGAGTCGTTTCTGCAGTGAGCGTTAGAGCTCTAACGACAAGATTCCAGCCGCAGAAAAAAAGCAGGAGTTAAGAGCTTTCTGGCTAACGCCGGTTTATAAAGCTCTTAACTACTGTACCCTAAAGTACACTAACACCCATAAACTACCTATGTACCCCTAAACCGAGCTCCCCCCACATCGCCGCCACTCGATTAAAATTTTTAACCCCTAATCTGCCGACCGCCACCTACGTTATACTTATGTACCCCTAATCTGCTGCCCCTAACCCCGCCGACCCCTATATTATATTTCTTAACCCCTAACTTGCCCCCCACAACGTCGCCGGAAGCTACTTAAAATAATTAACCCCTAATCTTCCGACCGCAAATCGCCGCCACCTACGTTATCCCTATGTACCCCTAATCTGCTGCCCCTAACATCGCCGACCCCTATATTATATTTATTAACCCCTAATCTGCCCCCCTCAACGTCGCCGACACCTGCCTACACTTATTAACCCCTAATCTGCCGACCGGACCTGAGCGCTACTATAATAAAGTTATTAGCCCCTAATCCGCCTCACTAACCCTATCATAAATAGTATTAACCCCTAATCTGCCCTCCCTAACATCGCCGACACCTAACTTCAATTATTAACCCCTAATCTGCCGACCGGAGCTCACCACTATTCTAATAAATGGATTAACCCCTAAAGCTAAGTCTAACCCTAACACTAACACCCCCCTAACTTAAATATAATTTACATCTAACGAAATAAATTAACTCTTATTAAATAACTTATTCCTATTTAAAGCTAAATACTTACCTGTAAAATAAACCCTAATATAGCTACAATATAAATAATAATTATATTATAGCTATTTTAGGATTAATATTTATTTTACAGGCAACTTTGTATTTATTTTAACCAGGTACAATAGCTATTAAATAGTTAAGAACTATTTAATAGTTACCTAGTTAAAATAATAACAAATTTACCTGTAAAATAAATCATAACCTAAGATATAATTAAACCTAACACTACCCTATCAATAAAATAATTAAATAAACTACCTACAATTATCTACAATTAAACCTAACACTACACTATCAATAAATTAATTACATACAATACCTACAAATAAATACAATTAAATAAACTAGCTAAAGTACAAAAAATAAAAAAGAACTAAGTTACAGAAAATAAAAAAATATTTACAAACATAAGAAAAATATTACAACAATTTTAAACTAATTACACCTACTCTAAGCCCCCTAATAAAATAACAAAGCCCCCCAAAATAAAAAATTCCCTACCCTATTCTAAATTAAAAAAGTTACAAGCTCTTTTACCTTACCAGCCCTGAACAGGGCCCTTTGCGGGGCATGCCCCAAGAAGTTCAGCTCTTTTGCCTGTAAAAAAAAACATACAATACCCCCCCCCCCCAACATTACAACCCACCACCCACATACCCCTAATCTAACCCAAACCCCCCTTAAATAAACCTAACACTAAGCCCCTGAAGATCTTCCTACCTTGTCTTCACCATCCAGGTATCACCGATCCGTCCTGGCTCCAAGATCTTCATCCAACCCAAGGGGGGGTTGGCGATCCATAATCCGGTGCTGAAGAGGTCCAGAAGAGGCTCCAAAGTCTTCCTCCTATCCGGCAAGAAGAGGACATCCGGACCGGCAAACATCTTCTCCAAGCGGCATCTTCGATCTTCTTCCATCCGGTGCGGAGCGGGTCCATCTTGAAGCAGGCGACGCGGATCCATCCTCTTCTTCCGATGTCTCCCAACTAATGACGGTTCCTTTAAGGGACGTCATCCAAGATGGCGTCCCTCGAATTCCGATTGGCTGATAGGATTCTATCAGCCAATCGGAATTAAGGTAGGAATTTTCTGATTGGCTGATGGAATCAGCCAATCAGAATCTAGTTCAATCCGATTGGCCGATCCAATCAGCCAATCAGATTGAGCTCGCATTCTATTGGCTGATCGGAACAGCCAATAGAATGCGAGCTCAATCTGATTGGCTGATTGGATCAGCCAATCGGATTGAACTTGATTCTGATTGGCTGATTCCATCAGCCAATCAGAAAATTCCTACCTTAATTCCGATTGGCTGATAGAATCCTATCAGCCAATCGGAATTCGAGGGACGCCATCTTGGATGACGTCCCTTAAAGGAACCGTCATTAGTCGGGAGACATCGGAAGAAGAGGATGGATCCGCGTCGCCTGCTTCAAGATGGACCCGCTCCGCACCGGATGGAAGAAGATCGAAGATGCCGCTTGGAGAAGATGTTTGCCGGTCCGGATGTCCTCTTCTTGCCGGATAGGAGGAAGACTTTGGAGCCTCTTCTGGACCTCTTCAGCACCGGATTATGGATCGCCAACCCCCCCTTGGGTTGGATGAAGATCTTGGAGCCAGGACGGATCGGTGATACCTGGATGGTGAAGACAAGGTAGGAAGATCTTCAGGGGCTTAGTGTTAGGTTTATTTAAGGGGGGTTTGGGTTAGATTAGGGGTATGTGGGTGGTGGGTTGTAATGTTGGGGGGGGGGGGGTATTGTATGTTTTTTTTTACAGGCAAAAGAGCTGAACTTCTTGGGGCATGCCCCGCAAAGGGCCCTGTTCAGGGCTGGTAAGGTAAAAGAGCTTGTAACTTTTTTAATTTAGAATAGGGTAGGGAATTTTTTATTTTGGGGGGCTTTGTTATTTTATTAGGGGGCTTAGAGTAGGTGTAATTAGTTTAAAATTGTTGTAATATTTTTCTTATGTTTGTAAATATTTTTTTATTTTCTGTAACTTAGTTCTTTTTTATTTTTTGTACTTTAGTTAGTTTATTTAATTGTATTTATTTGTAGGTATTGTATGTAATTAATTTATTGATAGTGTAGTGTTAGGTTTAATTGTAGATAATTGTAGGTAGTTTATTTAATTATTTTATTGATAGGGTAGTGTTAGGTTTAATTATATCTTAGGTTATGATTTATTTTACAGGTAAATTTGTTATTATTTTAACTAGGTAACTATTAAATAGTTCTTAACTATTTAATAGCTATTGTACCTGGTTAAAATAAATACAAAGTTGCCTGTAAAATAAATATTAATCCTAAAATAGCTACAATGTAATTATAATTTATATTGTAGCTATATTAGGATTTATTTTACAGGTAAGTATTTAGCTTTAAATAGGAATAAGTTATTTAATAAGAGTTAATTTATTTCGTTAGAATAAAATTATATTTAAGTTAGGGGGGTGTTAGTGTTAGGGTTAGACTTAGCTTTAGGGGTTAATACATTTATTAGAATAGCGGTGAGCTCCGGTCGGCAGATTAGGGGTTAATAATTGAAGGTAGGTGTCGGCGATGTTAGGGAGGGCAGATTAGGGGTTAATACTATTTATGATAGGGTTAGTGAGGCGGATTAGGGGTTAATAACTTTATTATAGTAGCGCTCAGGTCCGCTCGGCAGATTAGGGGTTAATAAGTGTAGGTAGGTGTCGGCGACGTTGTGGGGGGCAGATTAGGGGTTAATAAATATAACATAGGGGTCGGCGATGTTAGGGCAGCAGATTAGGGGTACATAGGGATAACGTAGGTGGCGGCGTTTTACGGAGCGGCAGATTAGGGGTTAAAAGTGTAATGCAGGGGTCAGCGATAGCGGGGGCGGCAGATTAGGGGTTAATAAGTGTAAGGTTAGGGGTGTTTAGACTCGGGGTACATGTTAGAGTGTTAGGTGCAGACGTAGGAAGTGTTTTCCCATAGGAAACAATGGGGCTGCGTTAGGAGCTGAACGCGGCTTTTTTGCAGGTGTTAGGTTTTTTTTCAGCTCAAACAGCCCCATTGTTTCCTATGGGAGAATCGTGCACGAGCACGTTTTTGAGGCTGGCCGCGTCCGTAAGCAACTCTGGTATCGAGAGTTGCATTTGCGGTAAAAATGCTCTACGCTCCTTTTTTGGAGCCTAACGCAGCATTTTTTTGGACTCTCAATACCAGAGTTAATTTTATGGTGCGGCCAGAAAAAAACCCGCGGAGCGTTAACAGCCCTTTTACCGCCAAACTCCAAATCTAGGCCTTTGTTTCTAAATCCATTAAGAAGGCTATGTCTGTTATTCCTCCTTCTAGTAAACGTAAAAGGTTTTTTAAAACTTCTCATTTTTCAGATGAATTTTTAAATATACATCCTCATTCTGATTCTGATAATGATTCCTCTGGTTCAGAGGATTCTGTTTCAGAGCTTGATGCTGATAAATCTTCATATTTATTCAAGATGGAATTTATTCGTTCTTTACTTAAAGAAGTCTTAATTGCATTAGAAATAGAGGAATCTGGTCCTCTTGATACTAAATCTAAACGTTTAAATAAGGTTTTTAAATCTCCTGTAGTTATTCCAGAAGTTTTTCCTGTCCCTGATGCTATTTCTGAAGTAATTTCCAGGGAATGGAATAATTTGGGTAATTCATTTACTCCTTCTAAACGTTTTAAGCAATTATATCCTGTGCCATCTGACAGATTAGAGTTTTGGGACAAAATCCCTAAGGTTGATGGGGCTATCTCTACTCTTGCTAAACGTACTACTATTCCTACGGCAGATAGTACTTCCTTTAAGGATCCTTTAGATAGGAAAATTGAATCCTTTCTAAGAAAAGCTTACTTATGTTCAGGTAATCTTCTTAGACCTGCTATATCTTTAGCGGATGTTGCTGCAGCTTCAACTTTTTGGTTGGAAGCTTTAGCGCAACAAGTAACAGATCATAATTCTCATAGCATTGTTAATCTTCTTCAACATGCTAATAATTTTATTTGTGATGCCATCTTTGATATCATTAGGGTTGATGTCAGGTATATGTCTCTAGCTATTTTAGCTAGAAGAGCTTTATGGCTTAAAACTTGGAATGCTGATATGTCTTCCAAGTCAACTTTGCTTTCCCTTTCTTTCCAGGGTAATAAATTATTTGGTTCACAGTTGGATTCTATTATTTCAACTGTTACTGGGGGGAAAGGAACTTTTTTACCACAGGATAAAAAATCTAAAGGTAAATTTAGGTCTACTAATAGTTTTCGTTCCTTTCGTCATAATAAGGAACAAAAGCCTGATCCTTCCCCTACAGGAGCGGTATCAGTTTGGAAACCATCTCCAGTCTGGAATAAATCCAAGCCTTTTAGAAAGCCAAAGCCAGCTCCCAAGTCAACATGAAGGTGCGGCCCTCATTCCAGCCCAGCTGGTAGGGGGCAGATTACGATTTTTCAAAGAAATTTGGATCAATTCGATTCACAGTCTTTGGATTCAGAACATTGTTTCACAAGGGTACAGAATAGGCTTCAAGATAAGGCCTCCTGCAAGAAGATTTTTTCTTTCCCGTGTCCCAGTAAATCCAGTGAAGGCTCAAGCATTTCTGAAATGTGTTTCAGATCTAGAGTTGGCTGGAGTGATTATGTCAGTTCCAGTTCTGGAACAGGGGCTGGGGTTTTACTCAAATCTCTTCATTGTACCAAAGAAGGAGAATTCCTTCAGACCAGTTCTGGATTTAAAAATATTGAATCATTATGTAAGGATACCAACATTCAAAATGGTAACTATAAGGACTATTCTGCCTTTTGTTCAGCAAGGGCATTATATGTCCACAATAGATTTACAGGATGCATATCTGCATATTCCGATTCATCCAGATCACTATCAGTTTCTGAGATTCTCTTTCCTAGACAAGCATTACCAGTTTGTGGCTCTGCCGTTTGGCCTAGCAACAGCTCCAAGGATTTTTACAAAGGTTCTCGGTGCCCTTCTGTCTGTAATCAGAGAACAGGGTATTGTGGTATTTCCTTATTTGGACGATATCTTGGTACTTGCTCAGTCTTCACATTTAGCAGAATCTCATACGAATCGACTTGTATTGTTTCTTCGAGAACATGGTTGGAGGATCAATTTACCAAAAAGTTCATTGATTCCTCAGACAAGGGTAACCTTTTTAGGTTTCCAGATAGATTCAGTGTCCATGACTCTGTCTCTGACAGACAAGAGACGTCTAAAATTGGTTTCAGCTTGTCGAAACCTTCAGTCTCAATCATTCCCTTCGGTAGCCTTATGCATGGAAATTCTAGGTCTTATGACTGCTGCATCGGACGCGATCCCCTTTGCTCGTTTTCACATGCGACCTCTTCAACTCTGTATGCTGAACCAGTGGTGCAGGGATTATACAAAGATATCTCAATTAATATCTTTAAAACCGATTGTACGACACACTCTGACGTGGTGGACAGACCACCATCGTTTAGTTCAGGGGGCTTCTTTTGTTCTTCCGACCTGGACTGTGATTTCAACAGATGCAAGTCTTACAGGTTGGGGAGCTGTTTGGGGGTCTCTGACAGCACAAGGGGTTTGGGAATCTCACAATTTTCAGAGCTCTTCAGTCATGGCCTCTTTTAAAGAGAGAGTCGTTCATTTGTTTTCAGACGGACAATGTCACAACCGTGGCATATGTCAATCATCAAGGAGGGACTCACAGTCTTCTGGCTATGAAAGAAGTATCTCGAATACTGGTATGGGCGGAATCCAGCTCCTGTCTAATTTCTGCGGTTCATATCCCAGGTATAGACAATTGGGAAGCGGATTATCTCAGTCGCCAAACGTTACATCCGGGCGAATGGTCTCTTCACCCAGAGGTATTTCTTCAGATTGTTCAAATGTGGGGACTTCCAGAAATAGATCTGATGGCTTCTCATCTAAACAAGAAACTTCCCAGGTATCTGTCCAGATCCAGGGATCCTCAGGCGGAGGCAGTGGATGCATTGTCACTTCCTTGGAAGTATCATCCTGCCTATATCTTTCCGCCTCTAGTTCTTCTTCCAAGAGTGATTTCCAAGATTCTGAAGGAGTGCTTGTTTGTTCTGCTGGTGGCTCCAGCATGGCCTCACAGGTTTTGGTATGCGGATCTTGTCCGGATGGCCACTTGCCAACCGTGGACTCTTCCATTAAGACCAGACCTTCTATCGCAAGGTCCTTTTTTCCATCAGGATCTCAAATCCTTAAATTTGAAGGTATGGAGATTGAACGCTTGATTCTCAGTCATAGAGGTTTCTCTGACTATGTGATTAATACTATGTTACAGGCTCGTAAATCTGTATCTAGGAAGATATATTATCGAGTCTGGAAGATTTACATTTCTTGGTGTTTTTCTCATCATTTTTCTTGGCATTCTTTTAGAATTCCTAGAATTTTACAGTTTCTTCAGGATGGTTTGGATAAAGGTTTGTCTGCAAGTTTCTTGAAAGGACAAATCTCTGCTCTTTCTGTTCTTTTCCACAGAAAGATTGCTAGTCTTCCTGATATTCATTGTTTTGTACAAGCTTTGGTTCATATAAAACCTGTTTTTAAGTCAATTTCTCCTCCTTGGAGTTTGAATTTGGTTCTGGGGGCTCTTCAAGCTCCTCCGTTTGAACCTATGCATTCGCTGGACATTAAATTACTTTCTTGGAAAGTTTTGTTTCTTTTGGCCATCTCTTCTGCTAGAAGAGTATCTGAATTATCTGCTCTTTCTTGTGAGTCTCCTTTTCTGATTTTTCATCAGGATAAGGCGGTGTTGCGAACTTCTTTTAAATTTTTACCTAAGGTTGTGAATTCTAACAACATTAGTAGAGAAATTGTGGTTCCTTCATTGTGTCCTAATCCTAAGAATTCTAAGGAAAGATCGTTGCATTCTTTGGATGTAGTTAGAGCTTTGAAATATTATGTTGAAGCTACTAAAAATTTCCGAAAGACTTCTAGTCTATTTGTTATCTTTTCCGGTTCTAGGAAAGGTCAGAAGGCCTCTGCCATTTCTTTGGCGTCTTGGTTAAAGTCTTTGATTCATCATGCTTATGTAGAGTCGGGTAAAACTCCGCCTCAAAGGATTACAGCTCATTCTACTAGGTCAGTTTCTACTTCCTGGGCGTTTAGGAATGAAGCTTCGGTTGATCAGATTTGCAAAGCAGCAACTTGGTATTCTTTGCATACTTTTACTAAATTCTACCATTTTGATGTGTTTTCTTCTTCTGAAGCAGTTTTTGGTAGAAAAGTACTTCAGGCAGCTGTTTCAGTTTGATTCTTCTGCTTATAATTTCAGTTTTTTTCATTATAAGATTTAAACTTTGTTTTGGGTGTGGATTATTTTCAGCGGAATTGGCTGTCTTTATTTTATCCCTCCTTCTCTAGTGACTCTTGCGTGGAAGATACACATCTTGGGTATTCATTATCCCATTCGTCACTAGCTCATGGACTCTTGCTAATTACATTAAAGAAAACATAATTTATGTAAGAACTTACCTGATAAATTCATTTCTTTCATATTAGCAAGAGTCCATGAGGCCCACCCTTTTTTGTGGTGGTTATGATTTTTTTGTATAAAGCACAATTATTCCAATTCCTTATTTTTTTATGCTTTCGCACTTTTTTCTTATCACCCCACTTCTTGGCTATGCGTTAAACTGATTTGTGGGTGTGGTGAGGGGTGTATTTATTGGCATTTTGAGGTTTGGGAAACTTTGCCCCTCCTGGTAGGAATGTATATCCCATACGTCACTAGCTCATGGACTCTTGCTAATATGAAAGAAATTAATTTATCAGGTAAGTTCTTACATAAATTATGTTTTTTGTGCTGACAAAAATCAATTGTAATGCATGTGATAGTCTGTCAATATAGTTATACACGTCTCCTGGCTTCCTCTGAGTTCTATGCTCATGAACTACCTGCATTAGGCAGAAGAAATGAGTTAGAATTTTTATATATAAAGTCTGTTTCATTTCATTACCTAATATACATTTAAGGGACTTCCTTTTGTGTGATCACTAGGATTACCCAACTGCAGGAAATTCATGTGGACTCTATCAAATGGTGCCAGGATCCCATGGTTTCATCTAGTCTAATTGCAGAGCCAGGGTGTGAGGGTCATTTATAAGTAACATCTAGTTTATGGTCTACCACATGAAGATCACTTGCAGATCACCTCTGTAGATGAGGTGTGAGGGTCATTTATAAGAAACTTCTAGTATATGGTCTACCACATGAAGATCACTTGCAGATCACCTCTGTAGATGAGGGGGTGTGTAGGTCATTTATAAGGTACAGCTAGTTTATGGTCTACCACATGAAGATCACTTGCAGATCACCTCTGTAGATGAGAGGGTGTGTAGGTCATTTATAAGGTACAGCTAGTTTATGGTCTACCACATGAAGATCACTTGTAGATCACCTCTGTAGACGAGAGGGTGTGTAGGTTATTTATAAGGTACAGCTAGTTTATGGTCTACCACATGAAGACCATTTGCAGCTCACTTCTGTAGATGAGGGTGTGAGGGTCATTTATAAGTAACATATAGTTAAATCTTGTTATGTGGAAAAGACCCAGAGGTTTACCCTATTTGTCGGGTCAGGGCACGGAGGGGAGCCGGGGGTGACTACCAAGGAGATGTGGCCCGGCCACCACTAACTTTGTTATTTACTTTTAAGTGTTATTTCCACCAGGGATGTGCCACTTTGTGACCCATATCTGTGGTGGAGCTGTTTCTGGGCATCTTGGTGGGCACACCCAAGCCACTCCAGACTTCTGTGTACATATTTTCCAGCATATAGACAAGGGAGGCAGGGTGGGGGATTCTTGTAATCACTAATCCTACTGATTAGACTTGTCTATATGCCTAGCTGATAAGTGGATTCATTTCAAGTTTCTAAGGGCTTATCTATGCCAATACTCCCAGGAGTCAGACTGTCCTTCTGGTAGAGGATAAAGTGTGTGTCTTTGGCTTCTAATAATCTATGTAGAAGAACAATTTATGAAGGACATTTATAAGGAATATCTAGTTTATTTTCTACCACATAAAAATAATTTGCTGAACCCCTCTGTAGATGAGCAGGGTATGAAGGAGATTTATAAGGCACATCTAGTTTATGGCCTCCCACATGAAGACCATTTGCACCTCTGTAGATGAGCACGGTATGAAAGTCATTGATAAGTAACATCTAGTTTATAGTCTCCAACATGAAGATCATTTGCAAATCACCTCTATAGATGAGCAGGATGTGAAGGTCATCTATAAGGAATGTCTAAGTTATGGTTTCCCACATGAAAATCATTTGCAGATCCTCTCTGTAGAAGAACAAGATGTGAAGGACATGTATAAGTAACATCTAGTTTATGGTCTACCACATAAAGAACATTTGCAGATCACCTCTGTAGATGAGAAGGTGTGAGGGTCATTTATATGAAACATCTAGTATATGGTCTACCACATGAAGACCATTTGCAGATCACCTCTGTAGATGAGAGGGTGTGAGAGTCATTTATAAGTAACATCTAGTTTATGGTCTACCACATGAAGACCATTTGTAGATCCCCTCTGTAGAAGAGCAAGTTATGAAGGACATTTATAAGGAACATCTAGCTTATGGTCTACCACATGAAGAACATTTGCAGATCACCTCTTTAGATGAGAGGGTGTGAGGGTCATTTATAAGTAACATCTAGTTTATGGTCTACCACATAAAGGTCATTTGCAGATCACCTCTGTAGAAGAGCAAGATGTGAAGGACATTTATAAGGAAAATCTAGTTTATGGGGATTATTTATCAAGCCATCAACTTTGTTGAATTCGATGGCACCAATACGCTAACCTAACATCGCGGCCTGTGGACCGGAATCCGCTCTCCATATTTATTAAAAAAGCTGGCAAAAACACGCGCACCAAGTACGGGGCGATGAGCATCGGACTGTTGTTAACTAACAGTCATCTATCTTGTGTCTATTCGGCTTTTTACCAACTTTATTTATACCCTGTAACTAAACGCCGCCACTATACTAAAATGTTTAACCCCTATCCTGCCGCTCCCGGACCCCACCGCCACCTAAATAAAGTTATAAACCCCTATCCCGCCACTCCCGGACCCCACCGCCACCTAAATAAATGTATTAACCCCTATCCCGCCGCTCCCGGACCCCACCGCCACCTAAATAAATGTATTAACCACTATCCCGCCGCTCCCGGACCCCAACGCCACCTAAATAAATGTATTAACCCCTATCCCGCAACTCCTGGACCCTGCAGCTCCTGGACCCCGCCACCACTAAATAAATGCATTAACCCCTAAACCTCTGGCCTCCCACATCACTACCACTAACTAAACCTATTAACCCCTAAACCACCAACGCCCCTAAATCCCCATCGCCATAAACTAAATTAAGCTATTATCCCCTAAACCTAACAACCTGCTAACTTTACATTAAAATTACCACATCCCTATCTTAAAATAAATTTAAACTTACCTGTAGAATTAAAATAAACTATTTTTAAACCATTAACCTACCCTAACTATTATACTACACTTAAATTAAACTACCAATTAAATTAACTAAATTACATATTAAAAAAAACCTTAACCCTACTCAAATTATTTAAATCTACTATTTAACCTTATTAAAAATTAATAAATTTAAAAAAAAAATAAACGCTGTTACAAAAAATAAAAAACACTAAATTACGAAAACAAACAAACCACATTACCAAAAATAAAAAAGAATTACACCTAATCTAATAGCCCTATCAAAATAAAAAAGCCCCGCCCCAAAATAAATAGGATTTTTTCTACCTAAATTCCGATTGGCTGATAGAATTCTATCAGCCAATCGGAATCTAAGGGACGCCATCTTGGATGACGTCACTTAAAGGAACCTTCATTCGTTGGGTAGTCGTCGGATGAAGAGGATGCTCCGCGTCGGATGGATGAAGATAGAAGATGCCGTCTGGATGAAGACTTCTGCCCGTCTGGAGGACCACTTCGCCCGGCTTGGATGAAGACTTCTCCCGGCTTCGTTGAAGACTTCTGCCGCTTCCTTGAGGATGGATGTCCGGTCTTCAGAACTGTAAGTCGATCTTCAGGGGGTTAGTGTTAGGGTTTTTTAAGGGTGTATTGGGTGGGGGTTTTTTTTAGATTAGGGTTTGGACCTGCAAAAGAGCTAACTGCCCTTTTAAGGGCAATGCCCATCCAAATGCCCTTTTCAGGGCAATGGGGAGCTTAGGTTTTTTTAGATAGTATTTTATTTGGGTGGTTGTTTGTGTGGGTGGTGGGTTTTACTGTTGGGGGGGGGGGGTTGTTTGTATTTTCATTTACAGGTAAAATAGCTGATTACTTTGGGGCAATGCCCAGCAAAAGGCCCTTTTAAGGGCTATTGGTAGTTTAGTTTAGGCTAGGTTTTTTTTTTATTTTGGGGGGGCTTTTTTTATTTTGATAGGGCTATTAGATTAGGTGTAATTAGTTTAAATATCTGTAATTTGTTTATTATTTTCTGTAATTTAGTGGGGGGGTTTGTACTTTAGCTAATTTAATTTAGGTAATTGTATTTAATTATAGTGTAGTGTTAGGTGTAATTGTAACTTAGGTTAGGATTTATTTTACAGGTACTTTTGTATTTATTTTAGCTAGATAGTTATTAAACAGTTAATAACTATTTAATAACTATTGTACCTAGTTAAAATAAATACAAACTTGCCTGTAAAATAAAAATAAACCCTAAGATAGCTACAATGTAACTATTATTTATATTGTAGCTAGCTTAGGGTTTATTTTATAGGTAAGTATTTAGTTTTAAATAGGAATAATTTAGTTAATGATAGTAATTTTATTTAGATTTATTTAAATTATATTTAAGCTAGGGGGTGTTAGGGTTAGACTTAGGTTTAGGGGTTAATACATTTAGTATAGTGGCGGCGATGTTGGGGGCGGCAGATTAGGGGTTAATAAATGTAGGTAGGTGGCGGCGATGTTAGGGACGGCAGATTAGGGGTTAATAATATTTAACTAATGTTTGCAAGGCGGGAGTGCGGCGGTTTAGGCATTAATATGTTTATTATAGTGGCGACGATTTTTGGGCGGCAGATTAGGGGTTAATAAGTGTAGGTAGGTGGCGGCGACATTGGGGGCAGCAGATTAGGGGTTAATAAATATAATGTAGATGTCGCGATGTTGGGGGCAGCAGATTAGGGGTTCATAAATATAATGTAGGTGCCGGCGGTGTCCGGAGCGGCAGATTAGGGGTTAAAAATTTTATTATAGTGTTTGCGATGCGGGAGGGCCTCGGTTTAGGGGTTAATAGGTAGTTTATGGGTGTTAGTGTACTTTTTAGCACTTTAGTTATGAGTTTTATGTTACGGCGTTGTACCATAAAGCTCTTAACTACTGACTTTTAAATGCGTTAGGACTCTTGACAGGGTAGGGTGTACCGCTCACTTTTTGGCCTCCCAGGACAGACTCGTAATACCGGCGCTATGGAAGTCCCATAGAAAAAAGACTTTACAAAGTTTACGTAAGTTGTTTTGCAGTAAGGCCAAAGAAGTGTGCGGTGACCCTAAATCTTCAAGACTCGTAATAGCAGTGGGCGTAAAAGAGCAGCGTTAGGACCTCTTAACGCTGCTTTTTTACCTTAACGCCTTAACGCACAACTCATAATCTAGCCGTTAGTTTGTTTATTGATCTGGTCTCAGTTTAATTAATAGACAAATCAGAGCTAAAATGATTCATGTTTTATATGTATTATCCTTTGCAAATTAAATAATTCAGAGTGTTATTAAATTGCACACATTGCCCCTGCAAAGCTGGTAACCACTAATATATATATATATATATATATATATATATATATATATATATATATATATATATATATATAGTCACGTTGATTGGAGTAGCCGTGTTAGTCCAGAGATTTAGATATCAAAATAACAAGAGTATTGCATTGAGCAATTATACTTTTTTTATTGGACTAACTATACATTTATAAGTTGACAAGCTTTCGGAAGAGTTCCTTCCTTTATCAAGTCTAAAGCAATACTGACCAATTCAATGGAATTTACAGATTATATCTTAAAACACAGAATAGCTAAGAAGACAGTGCAGGGAGAGGAGGAGGTGTCGTAAAAATCATGAGGGGGGCTTAGGTAACAGGCAGACAGTGTCCAGTGTAGGAGAACAGACAGGGGAAATATATAGCTTTACATAGAGCATATACTGACATAAAGTTATATATCAACATTGAATCAATATCTATAAAGATGTGAAATTGTATATACAGGGGGAATACAAAAGTTAAAAAAAGACAAAAGTGTGGACATAGGCTTACCTTTGTACCTATGTATAAAGAATGTGGAATGAAATTGACTAAAAGAAAGTACATTACAAAAAAATTTGATAATGTGTTAAGAATCCAGAGTCCACATTTAGTCCAGAATTAAACAGGTTGAAGTGCATTATCATTTTCATTTCAAAGGTTTTTCTTTCCATGGTGTTTTTGAAGTTGCCTCTGAGAAATTTGATTTTGAGGTTTTGGATGGAGTGGTCAGGTTTGGTGAAATGGTGACCAACAGGGATTTTGAGGTTTTGGATGGAGTGGTCAGGTTTGGTGAAATGGTGACCCAAACACCTCATCACACTGTAGAGAAGGGGTAATGTAGCCAAGCGCTAAAATAATCCCTAAGCTGTACGCAAAAGAGGGCCTAACCAACCCCCAAAAAAGTGAAATGGCGATATAAGTAATGTATACAGCGCCAAAAAAGGCTAAGGGATATAATATAAACACTAGGGAAAAGGTGATAACTGCTCTGTGCAGGCAATGAGGGTAATATTAACCAAATAGTGCTAAAACAGTGATTTATTACAGAGATACATATAAAACAAGTAATAAAAGGTAAAATTACCAGGGAAGTAGTTACAGAATCCCTACATTAAAAACTCAAGAATGCAATAAAAACTGACAGTAAAAATCATGGATCCATGAAAAACAATAATAATCCAGGTAACAATGAAGTTAAGCCTAGGAGAAGAACCTGAATATAGTGGTCAAAAAATGTGTTGTGGATGAGTGGGGCGATTGAACAAAGTGAATCTCAACAATTGCAAACCATATCAGTACAATAAAACAATACAAAATAGCTCAATGATATGTGCAAGTGGCACTGCAGTGCAAAAGATGAAAAAATGAAAACAATGTGAAAAAATGTGATGAAGTGAGGTAGCACAATGATGTGAAATGAATCAAAAAGTGAGATGATTAAAAAATCCAATGAAAAAATGAAAATCAACAATGATGTTCAAAAAATGTTAATGATGATCAAAAAAGGTGAAGTGTAATTTGTAATCCAGATGAATAAACAAACGTTAAAAATAAAGTCACAAGAAAAAACCTTGGATCCTGATGATGAGGGTTCCTAGGTGATTCCTGACAGTGGTCAGCTACTGATCCGATGTCCTAAAAACGTCCCTGTAAATAAAGTGTAAACATAGCGTAATATGTCCTTTAAACAATAAAATCTTTGAAATGACGCTTACCAATGGGTCTACGCGTTTCGGCCCTCAATAAGCCTTTATCAAGACTGGTGTATTGGTAAGCTTATTGACTTTAAATAGCAGTGTCACTTAGGTGACCGGATGTGACTCTGAGTTCAACTTCCGGTTTCTCAATATTTTTAAAAACGTGTCTTTAGTGTATATAGATCTATATAATGTTGCTCTGTGCATTATTTGCTACTAGGTACATGAGATAAATAATTTGTTAGAGGTCGTCACTTAAAATGATAGCTTTAAATCATTAAACTCATTATATCTCAGCACCCAAGATCGTGATGTCACTTCCGGTTCACGGAGTTGATAGCTATAGCCGATCATATTAGTAATATTTTGCTCAAATCGTGATCATAAGTCAATTGTATATTTCATGTGTATATCTCTATATATCAAGGCTTGATCGAGATATATTTTTAATATGACGATTTTCTAAAGATTTGATTGGTCGTGACGTCACGACCCCTAACAGGCAACCCTATTGAAGGTGTGTGGACGATATCCGTCCTCATTGGGTGTTAATGGTTAGAGAGGTGACAGTATCTGTATTTACTGAGCTAATGATTACTTGGGAAGGGAATATAGACAATGATATTGTGAATGGAATCATTTATAAAAACAGTTAGTAGGGGATATGTCCTTTCAAGAATAGCGATGTCACCTGCGCTTATTACACATTCTCCAGTATATATATATATATATATATATATATATATATATTGATATTAACTTATATCTTTCTATTCATAGTCCTAGAGTTGGATTGTTAAACCATATAGGAGGTCTATTAGCCCTCTTTTATAGAATGGTACAATTTTAAGAGATTAGTGGCAGTCACCAGGAACACAGTGGTCAAATTAGTCTGAGTACTGGTAATAAACACAGTTACCAGTAGCAGTCACAAGACAGAGATGAAGCTCTTATATTTAAAAATCTGTATAGGACTCTGACTGATGTGCACTAAATAGTAGTGTCTACTTAAGAGTCAGAGTCAGTCAGGGTCTATATATCGGTGGCTTGCAAATAGTGACAGCGTAATAATACAATATATAGGAGGTCCTATGCAAAGATATAGAAACTTGTTATCTCTCAGAAGGGCTATTAGAACACGCATCTAGAGAGCTTGACTGATATATTAGGTGATAGTGCAGATATCTCTAACACCAGGGTATGATTAATATGTGAATCTACATATACTCATATTAAATAAATGAAGAAAAAGGGATATTGTAGCCAAGGTAAACATTTTAGTGAAGTAGGTAATGTCCACCAACATTATAATATAAAAGGATAAAAGACGATTTGATCTAGTGACTAAAGAGATAGAGCTAGAGAGGGGGGCCCAATATGACTGAGAATCGCTGGAGCCATATCCCTAATGAGAGAACCATATGGAGTAGCATAAAATAGGTCCATCTATTGGGACTAGGTAAAGGTGCTAAGTAAAAAAATATATATAAAATAATTGACCATGGCAATTCAAATCAGATAGCTATATCTAGCTAACAAGTGTCTGACCATAAGGGTTTAGTAAATCGGTATAATCATGTAAGCCACTACGGCCTACATGATTATACCAATTACTAAACCCTTATGGTCAGACACTTTGTAGTAGCATAAAATAGATGGACCTATTGTATTCTACTCCATATGGTTTTCTCATTAGGGATATGGCTCCAGCGATTCTCAGTCATATTGGGCCACCCTCTCTAGCTCTATCTCTTTAGTCACTAGATCAAATCGTCTTTTATCCTTTTATATTATAATGTTGGTGGACATTACCTACTTCACTAAAATGTTTACCTTGGCTACAATATCCCTTTTTCTTCATTTATTTAATATGAGTATATGTAGATTCACATATTAAGCATACCCTGGTGTTAGAGATATCATATTCATGCTTTCTGCACTATCACCTAATATATCAGTCAAGCTCTCTAGATGCGGGTTCTAATAGCCCTTCTGAGAGATAACAAGTTTCTATATCTTTGCATAGGACCTCCTATATATTGTATTATTACGCTGTCACTATTTGCAAGCCACCGATATATAGACCCTGACTGACTCTGACTCTTAAGTAGACACTACTATTTAGTGCACATCAGTCAGAGTCCTATACAGATTTTTAAATATAAGAGTTTCATCTCTGTCTTGTGACTGCTACTGGTAACTGTGTTTATTACCAGTACTCAGGCTAATTTGACCACTGTGTTCCTGGTGACTGCCACTAATCTCTTAAAATGTTACCATTCTATAAAAGAGGGCTAATAGACCTCCTATATGGTTTAACAATCCAACTATATATATATATACTGGAGAATGTGTAATAAGCGCAGGTGACATCGCTATTCTTGAAAGGACATATCCCCTACTAACTGTTTTTATAAATGATTCCATTCACAATATCATTGTCTATATTCCCTTCCCAAGTAATCATTAGCTCAGTAAATACAGATACTGTCACCTCTCTAACCATTAACACCCAATGAGGACGGATATCGTCCACACACCTTCCGCCAACTACCAATAGGGTTGCCTGTTAGGGGTCGTGACGTCACGACCAATCAAATCTTTAGAAAATCGTCATATTAAAAATATATCTCGATCAAGCCTTGATATATAGAGATATACACATGAAATATACAATTGACTTATGATCACAATTTGAGCAAAATATTACTAATATGATCGGCTATAGCTATCAACTCTGTGAACCAGAAGTGACATCACGATCTTGGGTGCTGAGATATAATAAGTTTAATGATTTAAAGCTATCATTTTAAGTGACGACCTCTAACAAATTATTTATCTCATGTACCTAGTAGCAAATAATGCACAGAGCAACATTATATAGGTCTATATACACTTAAGACACATTTTTAAAAATATTGAGAAACCGAAAGTTGAACTCAGAGTCACATCCGGTCACCTAAGTGACACTGCTATTTAAAGTCAATAAGCTTACCAATACACAAGTCTTGATAAAGGCCTATTGAGGGCCGAAACGCGTAGACCCATTGGTAAGCGTCATTTCAAAGATTTTATTGTTTAAAGGACATATTACGCTATGTTTACACTTTATTTACAGGGACGTTTTTAGGGCATCGGATCAGTAGCTGACCGCTGTCAGCAATCACCTAGGAACCCTCATCATCAGGATCCAAGGTTTTTTCTTGTGACTTTATTTTTAACGTTTGTTTATTCATCTGGATTACAAATTACACTTCACCTTTTTTGATCATCATTAACATTTGTTGAACATCATTGTTGATTTTCATTTTTTCCTTGGATTTTTTAATCATCTCACTTTTTGATTAATTTCACATTATTGTGCTACCTCACTTCATCACATTTTTTCACATTGTTTTCATTTTTTCATCTTTTGCACTGCAGTGCCACTTGCACATATCATTGAGCTATTTTGTATTGTTTTATTGTACTGATATGGTTTGCAATTGTTGAGATTCACTTTGTTCAATCGCCCCACTCATCCACAACACATTTTTTGACCACTATATTCAGGTTCTTCTCCTAGGCTTAACTTCATTGTTACCTGGATTATTATTGTTTTTCATGGATCCATGATTTTTACTGTCAGTTTTTATTGCATTCTTGAGTTTTTAATGTAGGGATTCTGTAACTACTTCCCTGGTAATTTTACCTTTTATTACTTGTTTTATATGTATCTCTGTAATAAATCACTGTTTTAGCACTATTTGGTTAATATTACCCTCATTGCCTGCACAGAGCAGTTATCACCTTTTCCCTAGTGTTTATATTATATCCCTTAGCCTTTTTTGGCGCTGTATACATTACTTATATCGCCACCTCATCACACTGTCCCAATCATTCAGAGAAAAAGGTTACAAAACAAGGATTATAAATAAAAAAATTAACTCTGCCCTCAATACTCCACATGAACACTTACTACATTACAGGGAGAAGAAAAACATATCACGTATACCACTAGTAGTCAAATACAACCCTGCTGTGGAAGCAGGGATAGGCACAAGCCAAGGCTGTGGCGGACATTTTCTAAAGTAAAGACCTTTAGTGAAGGACACCAAGGTACATTTACAATGAAAACTATTATTTTATAGTGCTGAATTTTATTATACTGATGCAGATACCACTGATCCTATAACCAGCCCTTGTCTGGCTATACACATGTGCCAGTGTCACTTCTGTGTCTTTGTATAGAGCTGGGTGTTATTATACAGATACAGATGCAGAAGATACACATCCAGTATTTCACCCAGGCTTTAGTTATTCCATAACTTATCACCCAATATTGCTAGCAGTCTCTTGACAAGCCACTAATTTTATTCACACTAAATATTTTCCCTTTTCTATTATTTAATCAGAAAGAAAATATATACTAAGGTTATGATTCACAACCTTACTATATCTTTTCTTTCTATTTAAATACTACTTATAATAAACCTCAGGTGCTGGTTAAAGTGCTTTACTTTTGCATATAAAGCTCCAGGGACACAGTGGCAGCTTGCTTCTTGAATCTTCCCTCTCTCTCTGTCTCACTCAGTCATTTTCTGGTACTAAGCAGCATCATGTGTGAGTGGCCCCAACCCTGCAAAATGTGGCGTTGCATGTGTTAAGGAGGAGTCAGGACCAGTATTCATCTGTCTTACTCCTCCCTCCCCACAGCAAAATGGGCAGCGGACACTGCAAGGGCCAGTCACGGACACTAGTGTCCGTGTACGGACACCTTGCCTATCCCTGTGTGGAAGGGATACGAAAAATCATAAAAGACTTACAGCCACTACTCTTAGAGGATCCCACACTCAAAAAAATCTTTCCAAAACCCCCAATCCTGGCATACAGACAACCACCTAACCTAAAGCAGAAACTGGTACATAGGAAGCTACCCCTTGAGAAAAAGAACACTCAGAATGGAACTTTGTCAACACGTTTGTGAAAGCAGCACAGCAAATCACAATAATAAATCTTATAACATTAAAGGGGCATATTCATGTATATCTGCAAATGTGGTATACATGATACATTGCACTGCATGTGAAATGGGATGCTATATTGGAGAAACAAGCCAAAAACTGCACCTTCGAATGAACTTACACAGACACTCAATCAAAAACCACTGTGAAAGAAAATACTGCACCCCTGTTGGTCACCATTTCACCCAACCTGACCACTCCATCCAAAACCTCAAAATCAAAATTCTCAGAGGCAACTTCAAAAACACCATGGAAAGAAAAACCTTTGAAATGAAAATGATAATGCACTTCAACCTGTTTAATTCTGGACTAAATGTGGACTCTGGATTCTTAACACATTATCAAAAATTTTTGTAATGTACTTTCATTTAGTCAATTACATTGCATATTCCACATTCTTTATACATAGGTACACAGGTAAGCCTATGTCCACACTTTTGTCTTTTTTTAACTTTTGTATTACCCCTGTATATACAATTTCACATCTTTATAGATATTGATTCAATGTTGATATATAACTTTATGTCAGTATATGCTCTATTTAAAGCTATATATTTCCCCTGTCTGTTCACCTACACTGGACACTGTTTGCATGTTACCTAAGCCCCCCTCATGATTTTTACGACACCTCCTCCTCTCCCTGCACTTTCTGTCTTCTTAACAATTCTGTGTTTTAAGATATAATCTGTAAATTCCATTGAATTGGTCAGTATTGCTTCAGACTTGATAAAGGAAGGAACTCTTCCGAAAGCTTGTCATCTTATAAATATATAGTTAGTCCAATAAAAAAGTATCATTGCTCAATGCAATACTCTTGTTATTTTGATATCTATCTATCTATCTATCTATCTATCTATCTATCTATATATGTATATATATATATATACAGGGAGTGCAGAATTATTAGGCAAGTTGTATTTTTGAGGATTAATTTTATTATTGAACAACAACCATGTTCTCAATGAACCCAAAAAACTCATTAATATCAAAGCTGAATATTTTTGGAAGTAGTTTTTAGTTTGTTTTTAGTTTTAGCTATTTTAGGGGGATATCTGTGTGTGCAGGTGACTATTACTGTGCATAATTATTAGGCAACTTAACAAAAAACAAATATATACCCATTTCAATTATTTATTTTTTCCAGTGAAACCAATATAACATCTCAACATTCACAAATATACATTTCTGACATTCAAAAACAAAACAAAAACAAATCAGTGACCAATATAGCCACCTTTCTTTGCAAGGACACTCAAAAGCCTACCATCCATGGATTCTGTCAGTGTTTTGATCTGTTCACCATCAACATTGCGTGCAGCAGCAACCACAGCCTCCCAGACACTGTTCAGAGAGGTGTATTGTTTTCCCTCCTTGTAAATCTCACATTTGATGATGGACCACAGGTTCTCAATGGAGTTCAGATCCGGTGAACAAGGAGGCCATGTCATTAGATTTTCTTCTTTTATACCCTTTCTTGCCAGCCACGCTGTGGAGTATTTGGACGCGTGTGATGGAGCATTGTCCTGCATGAAAATCATGTTTTTCTTGAAGGATGCAGACTTCTTCCTGTACCACTGCTTGAAGAAGGTGTCTTCCAGAAACTGGCAGTAGGACTGGGAGTTGAGCTTGACTCCATCCTCAACCCGAAAAGGCCCCACAAGCTCATCTTTGATGATACCAGCCCAAACCAGTACTCCACCTCCACCTTGCTGGCGTCTGAGTCGGACTGGAGCTCTCTGCCCTTTACCAATCCAGCCATGGGCCCATCCATCTGGCCCATCAAGACTCACTCTCATGTCATCAGTCCATAAAACCTTAGAAAAATCAGTCTTGAGATATTTCTTGGCCCAGTCTTGACGTTTCAGCTTGTGTGTCTTGTTCAGTGGTGGTCGTCTTTGAGCCTTTCTTACCTTGGCCATGTCTCTGAGTATTGCACACCTTGTGCTTTTGGGCACTCCAGTGATGTTGCAGCTCTGAAATATGGCCAAACTGGTGGCAAGTGGCATCTTGGCAGCTGCACGCTTGACTTTTCTCAGTTCATGGGCAGTTATTTTGCGCCTTGGTTTTTCCACACGCTTCTTGCGACCCTGTTGACTATTTTGAATGAAACGCTTGATTGTTCAATGATCACGCTTCAGAAGCTTTGCAATTTTAAGAGTGCTGCATCCCTCTGCAAGATATCTCACTATTTTTGACTTTTCTGAGCCTGTCAAGTCCTTCTTTTGACCCATTTTGCCAAAGGAAAGGAAGTTGCCTAATAATTATGCACACCTGATATAGGGTGTTGATGTCATTAGACCACACCCCTTCTCATTACAGAGATGCACATCACCTAATATGCTTAATTGGTAGTAGGCTTTCGAGCCTATACAGCTTGGAGTAAGACAACATGCATAAAGAGGATGATGTGGTCAAAATACTCATTTGCCTAATAATTCTGCACTCCCTGTGTATATATATATATATTGATTTATATAAACACAATGATGTCACAGATACCAGGCTGCCAAGGCTACCCCCACCCACCTACTACCTGGCTCACTCCTTTTTACACCAGTTTTGGCCTTTTCAGGGCTTACGGGATCAACCAGAATCTTCTTATTTCTTGTTTTGCTGTTTGTACTTCGGAGGAGCTGATCGCTGACCGACTAACCCGTTTACGACTGGCCGGGCTCCTGGAACTACCGGCCGGCTGCACCACCCCGGACACCCGCTAACCTATACCCCAGTTCGCTCCAGCAGCCCTTTGCCCCAGAGCTCCGCTCTTTTGGGGATTGGTACCCTCTAGGGAGGGCCAGAGGTGGGTTGACTGCTGGAAGGGAGCTCCCTTGGGAACTTGAGGTTTTGGGCCCCCTACGGACACATACTCCACCTGGCTTACCCGGTGTACCTTTGATCCACTGCCGCTCCGAGTCCCAGTGGCGGATCATGCCGCTTTTTGGACTGGGACACCTTGGGCCCCGGAGCTCTCCATTTGTGCCTGGGAATAGCTGCCGCTCCCTTGGGGTCACCCCAAAACCACCGCCTTTGGATTTCGGGGACTGTATGGGACTATGGACCCTATGGGGGGCGCCAGTCTGTCTGGAGGGGCGGAAATGGCGGGAGATCTGGGGGTCATTTAAGACCCTTATCAAGATGAGCTGGGTGTATATAAGTGTGTGTGTTTTACAATAAAGTATGTTTATTTTTCACCTAAATACTGGTTTTGTCTGGTTATTTGGGTGGGCTCTGGCTATAATCACTTTTCTCCGCTCTATAGCTACAAGTTCCAGGTATAGGAATGACCCTCTTGGCAGAGCTACCTAGTCGGGGTAGCCGAAGTCCGTCACAAATTATATAAAAGTTCCATAATATTTATTGTGTCTAAACACATAATACACTTTGTGGGTAAACTACTGAAATAATAATAATAATATTCACAACATTGTATTTGGAGGCACAATGGTGAGTTCTAAGGCTCTATTAATTTGGGGGGGGTTTGGAAATAATTAGCATTTATCGGGTTTAAGTGTAAATTCTTTTTCTTTATGCAGTAAAAACAAACGGCTAGATTACGAGTTGTGCGTTAGGTTTAAAAAGCAGTGTTTAGAGGTCCTAACGCTGCTTTTTAACGCCCACTGGTTTTACGAGAGTCTTGCAGGTACAGGTGTACCTCTCACTTTTTTGGCCAGACTTGGAAATACCGCAAATCCACTTACGTAAATTGCGTATCCTCTTTTTTCAATGGGACTTGCATAGCGCCGGTATTACGAGTCTGACAAAAAGTGAGCGGTAGACCCTCTCCTGTCAAGACTGGTACCGCATTTTAAAGTCAGTAGTTAAGAGTTTTACACTACAACGCCGCAGCATAAAACTCGTAACTAAAGTGCTAAAAAGTACAATAACACCCATAAACTACCTATTAACCCCTTAACCGAGGCCCTCCCGCATCGCAAACACTAAAATAAAATTTTTAACCCCTAATCTGCCGAACCGGACATTGCCGCCACTATAATAAACATATTAACACCTAACCGCCGTACTCCCGCCTCACAAACATTAGTTAAATATTATTAACCCCTAATCTGCCGTCCCTAACATTGCCGACACCTACCTACATTTATTAACCCCTAATCTGCTGCCCCCAACATCGCCGCCACTATACTAAAGTTATTAACCCCTAAATCTAAGGCTAACCCTAACACCCCCTAACTTAAATATAAGTAAAAGAAATCTAAATAAAAATTCCTATCATTAACTAAATAATTCCTATTTAAAACTAAATACTTACCTATAAAATAGACCCTAGGCTAGCTACAATATAACTAATAGTTACATTGTAGCTAGCTTAGGATTTATTTTTATTTTACAGGCAAGTTTGTATTTATTTTAACTAGGTAGAATAATTATTAAATAGTTATTAACTATTTAATAACTACCTAGCTAAAATAAATACAAAGTTACCTGTAAAATAAAACCTAACCTAAGTTACAATTACACCTAACACTACACTATAATTAAATTATTTCCCTAAATTAAATACAATTAAATAAAATTATCTAAAGTACAAAAAAACAAAAACACTAAATTACAGAAAATAATAAACAAGTTACAAGATTTTTAAACTAATTACACCTAATCTAATCCCCCTAACAAAATAAAAAGCCCCCCCAAAATAAAAAAACCCTACCCTACACTAAATTACAAATAGCCCTTAAAAGGGCCTTTTGCGGGGCATTGCCCCAAAGTAATCAGCTGTTTTACCTGTAAAAAAAAAATTACAAATCCCCCCCCCAACATTAAAACCCACCATCCACACAACCAACCCTACTCTAAAATCCACCCAATACCCCCTTAATAAAACCTAACACTAACCCCTTGAAGATCACCTTACCGGTAGAAGTCTTCATCCAACCGGGCCGAAGTCCTCAACGAAGTCAGGAGAAGTCTTCATCCAAGCCGGGAGATGTGGTCCTCCAGACGGGCAGAAGTCTTCATCCAGACGGTATCTTCATGCATCCGGCGTGGAGCGGGTCCATCTTCAAGACATCTGACGCGGAGCATCCTCTTCATCCAACAACTAAGACTGAATGAAGGTTCCAAGAGGGCGTCCCTTCAATTCTGATTGGCTGATAGAATTCTATCAGCCAATCGGAATTGAGGTAGAAAAAATCCTATTGGCTGATGGATCAGCCAATAGGATTTTTTCTACCTTAATTCCGATTGGCTGATAGAATTCTATCAGCCAATCGGAATTGAAGGGACGCCATCTTGGATAACATCATTTAAAGGAACCTTCATTTAGTCTTAGCCGTCAGATGGAGACGATGCTCCGCGTCGGATGTCTTGAAGATGGACCCGCTCCGCGCCGGATGGATGAAGATAGAAGATACCGTCTGGATGAAGACTTCTGCCCGTCTGGAGGACCACTTCACCCGGCTTGGATCAAGACTTCTCCCGGCTTCGTTGAGGACTTCGGCCCGGATGGATGAAGACTTCTCCCGTTAAGGTGATCTTCAAGGGGTTAGTGTTAGGTTTTTTTTAAGGGGGTATTGGGGGGGTTTTAGAGTAGGGTTGGTTGTGTGGATGGTGGGTTTTAATGTTGGGGGGGGGATTTGTAATTTTTTTTTTACAGGTAAAACAGCTGATTACTTTGGGGCAATGCCCCGCAAAAGGCCCTTTTAAGGGCTATTTGTAATTTAGTGTAGGGTAGGGTTTTTTTATTTTGGGGGGGCTTTTTATTTTGTTAGGGGGATTAGATTAGGTGTAATTAGTTTAAAAATCTTGTAACTTGTTTATTATTTTCTGTAATTTAGTGTTTTTGTTTTTTTGTACTTTAGATAATTTTATTTAATTGTATTTAATTTAGGGAAATAATTTAATTATTTTTTTACAGGTAAAAGAGCTGATTACTTAGGGGAAGTGCCCCGCAAAAGGCACTTTTAAGGGCTATTTGTAATTTAGTGTAGGGTAGGGCTTTTTTATTTTGGGGGGGGCTTTTTTATTTTGTTAGGGGGATTAGATTAGGTGTAATTAGTTTAAAAATCTTGTAATTTGTTTATTATTTTCTGTAATTTAGTGGGGGGGGTTTGTACTTTAGATAATTTTATTTAATTGTATTTAGTTGTATTTAATTTAGGGAAATAATTTAATTATAGTGTAGTGTTAGGTGTAATTGTAACTTAGGTTAGGTTTTATTTTACAGGTAACTGTATTTATTTTGGCTAGGTAGTTATTAAATAGTTAATAACTATTTAATAACTATTCTACCTAGTTAAAATCAATACAAACTTGCCTGTAAAATAAAAATAAACGCTAAGCTAGATACAATGTAACTATTAGTTATATTGTAGCTAGCTTAGGGTTTATTTTATAGGTAAGTATTTAGTTTTAAATAGGAATTATTTAGTTAATGATAGGAATATTTATTAGATTTCTTTTAATTATATTTAAGTTAGGGGGTGTTAGGTTTAGGGTAAGACTTATTTTAGGGTAAGAATTATTTAGTTAATGATAGGAATTTTTATTTAGATTTCTTTTAATTAAGGTTTAGGGGTTAATACATTTAGTATAGTGGCGGCGACGTTGGGGGCGGCAGATTAGGGGTTAATAAATGTAGGTAGGGGGCGGCGATGTTAGGGCCGGCAGATTAGGGGTTAATAATATTGAACTAATGTTTACGAGGCGGGAGTGCGGCGGTTTAGGGGTTTATATGTTTATTATAGTAGCGGCAACATTGGGGGCGGCAGATTAGGGGTTAATAAGTGTAGGTAGGTGGCAGCGACATTGGGGCAGCAGAGTAGGGGTTAATAAATATAATGTAGGGTTCGGCAATGTTGGGGGCAGCAGATTAGGGGTTCATAAGTATAATGTAGGTGGCGGTGGTGTCCGGAGCGGCATATTAGGGGTTAATAATTATAATGTAGGTGTCGGCAATGTCAGGGGCAGCAGATTAGGGGTTAATAAGTGTAAGATTAGGGGTGTTTAGACTCGGGGTTCATGTTAGGTTGTTAGGTGTAGACATAAAATGTATTTCCCCATAGGAATCAATGGGGCTGCGTTAAGAAGCTTTACGCTGCTTTTTTGCAGGTGTTGGACTTTTTTTCAACCGGCTCTCCCCGTTGATTCCTATGGGGAAATCGTGCACGAGCACGTTACATCAGCTCACCGCTAGCGTAAGCAGCGCTGGTATTGGAGTGCGGTAAGGAGCAAAATTTTGCTCAACGCTCACTTCTTGTCTGGTTTGTAAAAACCCGTAATACCACAGATGTCTGTAAGTGAGCGGTGAGCATAAACTGCTCGTTAGCACCGCACAGCCTCTAACGCAAAACTCGTAATCTAAGTGATAGTTTCTCCTTTAAGTAAAAAGTACATTTTGAGCTTGCTTTACTATCCTTGAGAAGAACGATAACATTGTGAATGTTTTGGTTTTCAAAATAATTCTATCTCGTGTTTAGCTTTGTCGCAGAGAGAAAGATTTGTACTTTACATTTAAAGCGGCAGTACATAACTGGTATTCTATGCTATAAAGAATAATAACTATGCATTGCTAATTGCAAGAGACAAATATTTATTATATTCTGTCACATAATCTAACTTAAAACCTAATTAAAGCAATAGGGGACAGTAAACAAGGGATGCAAGATTTATCTGATTCTACTGAATTTACATAACTTGCTGATTTACCTGACTATAGTTTTGATTTAACAAAACTGATTTATTTTACAGCGACAAGACTGGATGAGTCATACGCCTAGATTTAGAGTTTGGCGGTAGCCGTCAAAACCAGCGTTAGAGGCTCCTAACGCTGGTTTTTACCTCCCGCTGGTATTTGGAGTCAGTCATGAAAGGGTCTAACGCTCACTTTGCAGCCGCGACTTTTCCATACCGCAGATCCCCCTACGCCAATTGCGTATCCTATCTTTTCAATGGGATCTTTCTAACGCCGGTATTTAGAGTCGTGGCTGAAGTGAGCGTTAGAACTCTAAAAAACCAGGAGTTAAGAGCTTTTTGGGCTAACGCCGATTCATAAAGCTCTTAACTACTGTGCTCTAAAGTACACTAACACCCATAAACTACCTATGTACCCCTAAACCGAGGCCCCCCCACATCGCCGCCACTCGATTACATTTTTTTAACCCCTAATCTGCCGACCGCACACCGCCGCCACCTACGTTATACTTATGTACCCCTAATCTGCTGCCCCTAACACCGCCGACCCCTATATTATATTTATTAACCCCTAATCTGCCCCCCTCAACGTCGCCGACACCTACCTACACTTATTAACCCCTAATCTGCCGACCGGACCTCGCCGCTACTATAATAAATGTATTAACCCCTAATCCGCCTCACTCCCGCCTCAATAACCCTATAATAAATAGTATTAACCCCTAATCTGCCCTCCCTAACCTCACCGACACCTAACTTCAAGTATTAACCCTTAATCTGCCGACCAGACCTCACCGCTACTATAATAAAGGTATTAACCCCTAAAGCTAAGTCTAACCCTAACACTAACACCCCGCTAAGTTAAATATAATTTAAATCTAACAAAATAAATTAACTCTTATTAAATAAATTATTCCTATTTAAAGCTAAATACTTACCTGTAAAATAAACCCTAATATAGCTACAATATAAATTATAATTATATTGTAGCTATTTTAGGATTAATATTTATTTTACAGGCAACTTTGTAATTATTTTAACCAAGTACAATAGCTATTAAATAGTTAATAACTATTTAATAGCTACCTAGTTAAAATAATTACAAAATTACCTGTAAAATAAATCCTAACCTAAGTTACAATTAAACCTAACACTACACTATCAATAAATTAATTAAATAAAATACCTACACATAAATACAATTAAATAAACTAACTAAAGTACAATAAATAAAAAAGAACTAAGTTACAAAAAATAAAAAAATATTTACAAACATTAGAAAAATATTACAACAATTTTAAACTAATTACACCTACTCTAAGCCCCCTAATAAAATAACAAAGCCCCCCAAAATAAAAAAATGCCCTACCCTATTCTAAAATAAAAATAGAAAAGCTCTTTTACCTTACCAGCCCTTAAAAGGGCCCTTTGCGGGGCATGCCCCAAATAATTCAGCTCTTTTGCCTGTAAAAAACAAACATACAATACCCCCCCAACATTACAACCCACCACCCGCATACCCCTAATCTAACCCAAACCCCCCTTAAATAAACCTAACACTAAGCCCCTGAAGATCTCCCTACCTTGTCTTCACCACACCGGGTCCCGATCGGTCCAGAAGAGCCTCCGAAATCTTCATCCAAGCCCAAGCTGGGGCTGAAGAGTGACGTCCATCATCCGGCTGAAGTCTGGATCCAAGCGGCAGCTAAAGAATTCCATCTTCGGGCAGAAGTCTTCATCCTATCCGGGTAGAAGAGTCGATCCGGACCGGCAAAAATCTTCATCCAAGCCGCATCTTCTATGTTCTTCCATCCGATGACGACCGGCTCCATCTTGAAGACCTCCAGCGCGGATCCATCCTCTTCTTCCGACGACTAGACGACGAATGAAGGTTCCTTTAAGGGACGTCATCCAAGATGGCGTCCCTCGAATTCCGATTGGCTGATAGGATTCTATCAGCCAATCGGAATTAAGGTAGGAAAATTCTGATTGGCTGATGGAATCAGCCAATCAGAATAAAGTTCAATCCGATTGGCTGATCCGATCAGCCAATCAGATTGAGCTCGCATTCTATTGGCTGATCGGAACAGCCAATAGAATGCGAGCTCAATCTGATTGGCTGATCGGATCAGCCAATCGGATTGAACTTGAATCTGATTGGCTGATTCCATCAGCCAATCAGAATTTTCCTACCTTAATTCCGATTGGCTGATAGAATCCTATCAGCCAATCGGAATTTGAGGGACGCGATCTTGGATGACGTCCCTTAAAGGAACCTTCATTCGTCGTCTAGTCGTCGGAAGAAGAGGATGGATCCGCGCTGGAGGTCTTGAAGATCAGCCGCTCGTCATCGGATGGAAGAACATAGAAGATGCAGCCTGGATGAAGATGTTTGCCGGTCCGGATGTCCTCTTCTGCCCGCTTGGATCAAGACTTCAGCCGGAGGATGGATGTCTTCAGCCCCCCGCTTGGGCTTGGATCAAGACATCGGAGCCAGGACGGATCGGTGTGATACCCGGTGTGGTGAAGATAAGGTAGGAAGATCTTCAGGGGCTTAGTGTTAGGTTTTTTTAAGGGGGGTTTGGGTTAGATTAGGGGTATGTGGGTGGTGGGTTGTAATTTTGGGGGGGGGGTATTTTATGTTTTTTTTCTCCAGGCAAAAGAGCTGAATTCTTTGGGGCATGCCCCGCAAATGGCCCTTTTAAGGGCTGGTAAGGTAAAAGAGCTTTTCTATTTTAATTTTAGAATAGGGTAGGGCATTTTTTTATTTTGGGGGGCTTTGTTATTTTATTAGGGGGCTTAGAGTAGGTGTAATTAGTTTAAAATTGTTGTAATATTTTTCTAATGTTTGTAAATATTTTTTTATTTTTTGTAACTTAGTTCTTTTTTATTTTTTGTACTTTAGTTAGTTTATTTAATTGTATTTATTTGTAGGTATTGTATTTAATTAATTTATTGATAGTGTAGTGTTAGGTTTAAGTGTAGATAATTGTAGGTATTTTATTTAATTAATTTATTGATAGTGTAGTGTTAGGTTTAATTGTAACTTAGGTTAGGATTTATTTTACAGGTAATTTTGTAATTATTTTAACTAGGTAGCTATTAAATAGTTCTTAACTATTTAATAGCTATTGTACCTGGTTAAAATAAATACAAAGTTGCCTGTAAAATAAATATAAATCCTAAAATAGCTACAATATAATTATTATTTATATTGTAGCTATATTAGGGTTTATTTTACAGGTTAGTATTTAGCTTTAAATAGGAATAATTTATTTAATAAGAGTTAATTTATTTCGTTAGATTTAAATTATATTTAACTTAGGGGGGTGTTAGGGTTATGGTTAGACTTAGCTTTAGGGGTTAATACATTTATTAGAGTAGTGGCGAGGTCCGGTCGGCAGATTAGGGGTTAATAATTGAAGTTAGGTGTCGGCGATGTTAGGGAGGGCAGATTAGGGGTTAATACTATTTCTTATAGGGTTATTGAGGCGGGAGTGAGGCGGATTAGGGGTTAATAACTTTATTATAGTAGCGGTGAGGTCCGGTCGGCAGATTAGGGGTTAATAATTGTAGGTAGCTGGCGGCGACGTTGTGGGGGGCAGATTAGGGGTTAATAAATATAATATAGGGGTCGGCGGTGTTAGGGGCAGCAGATTAGGGGTACATAACTATAATGTAGGTTGCGGCGTTGTACATAGCGGCAGATTAGGGGTTAAAAATAATATGCAGGGGTCAGCGATAGCGGGGGCGGCAGATTAGGGGTTAATAAGTGTAAGGTTAGGGGTGTTTAGACTCGGGGTACATGTTAGGGTGTTAGGTGCAGACTTAGGAAGTGTTTCCCCATAGGAAACAATGGGGCTGCGTTAGGAGCTGAACGCTGCTTTTTTGCAGGTGTTAGGTTTTTTTTCAGCTCAAACTGTCCCATTGTTTCCTATGGGGGAATCGTGCACGAGCACGTTTTTGAAGCTGGCCGCGTCCGTAAGCACCGCTGGTATTGAGAGTTGCAGTGGCGGTAAATTATGCTCTACGCTCCCTTTTTGGAGCCTAACGCACTGAAAACCCAGCCATTCTGTGAACTCTAAATACCAGCGGTATTTAAAAGGTGCGGCCAAAAAAAAGCACGCGTAGCTAATGCACCCCTTCTAACGCAAAACTCCAAATCTAGGCCTTTATTTCTTAATAATACAAATGTTCCAGGGAACTACAGAAAATAACATTTTCCCTATTTGGTTAACAGAACAAAGATGTTCTCATGAGACTTATAAGCCTTCTTATCCTGAATTAAGGGTAACGTGAAGTTGGAGGCTGCAAGAAGAGATCTACATTCCTCAGTCGTGCAGAGAGGCCAAATGTCCTGCCTGGAACTGATGACGACATAAGGTAGTACCTGATTTTCAAATCATTACTGAAATAAACATACTGTGGTTTTTCTATACTTTAGTTGGGTGACAAACCTAGAGGGGGAGTAGTATTTTCTTTACCTCCAATTTAAGGTTATTAACCTAAGATTCAAATACATCTATAGGCCTAGCATAATTGCTCAATAATTAGGCCTCTTGTTATTCATACCCTGTGACAGACCCTTCTGTCAGGACTGAAGGAGTTAACTGTGTTCAGCTTTAAGACTTTAAGAAGCTAATTTCTAAAGACAAGTTTGCTGGCCTTAGCTATTGTGTACTGTCATTAAAGTTAGTGATAAACAGTCCATTGTTTAATCACCCTCAGAGAGAAAACGCCTAAGTGATAAGAAGAGCCAAGAGTGTCTTGTGGTTGAAGTGTTTAAGTAATATAATTCTATTGTATCATGTCAAAAGGGCGTTTTTCCCTTTTATCTAATGTACAACATTCTTTCAACCCCCATCTGGGGGGGTCAGACCTGCATAAATACTAGGCATAGCCTTTTAATAAATATCATTCTGTTTTAAACCTGATGTGAAGCCTGGTCTCATGTTTGAGGGGAAAAACTGGCTGGGTTGTGAGTTGCTGATTCCCTATGCAGGACATTGTTCAGCTGGTGTTAACCCTTGGTATCCTGTTGGTACCGTAACATACCCCTACTGGGAAACGGGATTCCCTATAATATACCCTTAGGGGAAGGGAAGCTTATAAGAGTTGCAATATACTCAGAGCAAGAAAGTAAGATTAAGACAGCTAAACTGGGCTTTGGTCAGTGGTGTTCCATGAAGAGTATACAAGGAGGTTAGCTTCTCCAAAAGCACAAAGGTACTTTACCAGTGAAAACCCACCTAGGTAAAAATAGGGTGAGAAAGGTAAATTGTAGGCTTGAAATGCCGTACCTAAAGTTTAATCAGGGTTACAGAGTCCCCTTTAGAAGGAATACCCTGCCTAAGGTTAATGGGGTGTATATGGTTTAAATGTCCAAAAGTGCAAAACTGAAAAGGGTCTAAACACATAATTCTTTGTAAGTACACTACTGAAATAATAATAAAAATAAGGATAATATTCTCAACATTCCACATGAAGATTACTTGTAGATCACCTCTGTAGATGAACAGGGTATGTAGGACATTTATAAGGAACATCTAGCTTATTCTCTACCACATGAATATTATTTGTAGATCACCTCTGTAGATGAACAGGTTATGACGGACATTTATAAGAAACATCTAGATTAATCTCTACCACATAAAGATCATTTGCAGATCACATCTGTAGAACAACAGGATGTGAAGGACATTTATAAGGAACATCTAGCTTATTCTCTATCACATAAAGATCATTTGCAGATCACCTGTGTAGAACAACAAGATGTGAAGGACATTTATAAAGAACATCTAGCTTATTCTCTACCACATAAAGATCATTTGCAGATCACCTCTGTAGAACAACAAGATGTGAAGGACATTTATAAGGAACATCTAGCTTATTCTCTACCACATAAAGATCATTTGCAGATCACCTCTGTAGAACAACAAGATGTGAAGGACATTTATAAGGAACATCTAGCTTATTCTCTACCACATAAAGATCATTTGTAGATCACCTCTTAAGAACAACAGGATGTGAAGGACATTTATAAGGAACATCTAGTTTATTATCTACCACAGAAAGATCATTTGCAGATCACCTCTGTAGAACAACAAGATGTGAAGGACATTTATAAGGAACATCTAGTTTATTCTCTACCACATAAAGATCATTTGCAGATCACCTCTGTAGAACAACAGGATGTGAAGGACATTTATAAGGAACATATAATTTATTCTCTACCACAAAAAGATCATTTGCAGATCACCTCTGTAGAACAACAAGATGTGAAGGACATTTATAAGGAACATCTAGTTTAAGTTCTACCACATAAAGATCATTTGCAGATCACCTCTGTAGAACAACAAGATGTGAAGGACATTTATAAGGAACATCTAGTTTATTCTCTACCACATAAAGATCATTTGCAGATCACCTCTGTAGAACAACAAAATGTGAAGGACATTTATAAGAAACATCTAGCTTATTCTCTACCACATAAAGATCATTTGCAGATCACCTCTGTAGAACAACAAGATGTGAAGGACATTTATAAGGAACATCTAGTTTATTCTCTACCACATAAAGATCATTTGCAGATCACCTCTGTAGAACAACAAGATGTGAAGGACATTTATAACGAACATCTAGTTTATTCTCTACCACATAAAGGTAATTTGCAGATCACCTCTGTAGAACAACAAGATGTGAAGGACATTTATAAGGAACATCTAGTTTATTCTCTACCACATAAAGATCATTTATAGATCACCTCTGTAGAACAACAGGATGTGAAGGACATTTATAAGGAACATCTAACTTATTCTCTACCACACAAAGATCATTTGCAGATCACCTCTGTAGAACAACAGGATGTGAAGGACATTTATAAGGAACATCTAGTTTATTCTCTACCACATAAAGATCATTTGCAGATCACCTCTGTAGAACAACAGGATGTGAAGGACATTTATAAGGAACATCTAGTTTATTCTCTACCACATAAAGATCATTTGCAGATCACCTCTGTAGAACAACAGGATGTGAAGGACATTTATTAGGAACATCTAGTTTATTCTCTACCACATAAAGATCATTTGCAGATCACCTCTGTAGAACAATAAGATGTGAAGGACATTTATAAGGAACATCTAGTTTATTCTCTACCACATAAAGATCATTTGCAGATCACCTATGTAGAACAAGAGGATGTGAAGGACATTTATAAGGAACACCTAGTTTTTTCTCTACCACAAAAAGATAATTTGCATATCACCTCTGTAGAACAACAAGATGTGAAGGACATTTATAAGGAATATCTAGTTTATTCTCTACCACATAAAGGTCATTTGCAGATCACCTCTGTAGAACAACAAGATGTGAAGGACATTTATAAGGAACATCTAGCTTATTCTCTACCACATAAAGATCATTTGCAGATCACCTCTGTATAACAACAGGATGTGAAGGACATTTATAAGGAACATCTAGTTTATTCTCTACCACATAAAGGTCATTTGCAGATCACCTCTGTAGAACAAGAGGATGTGAAGGACATTTATAAGGAACATCTAGCTTATTCTCTACCACATAAAGATCATTTGCAGATCACCTCTGTATAACAACAGGATGTGAAGGACATTTATAAGGAACATCTAGTTTATTCTCTACCACATAAAGATCATTTGCAGATCACCTCTGTAGAACAACAAAATGTGAAGGACATTTATAAGAAACATCTAGCTTATTCTCTACCACATAAATATCATTTGCAGATCACCTCTGTAGAACAAGATGTGAAGGACATTTATAAGGAACATCTAGTTTATTCTCTATCACTTAAAGATCATTTGCAGATCACCTCTGTAGAACAACAAGATGTGAAGGACATTTATAAGGAACATCTAGTTTATTCTCTACCACATAAAGGTCATTTGCAGATCACCTCTGTAGAACAAGATGTGAAGGACATTTATAAGGAACATCTAGCTTATTCTCTACCACATAAAGATCATTTGCAGATCACCTCTGTAGAACAACAAGATGTGAAGGACATTTATAAGGAACATCTAGCTTATTCTCTACCACATAAAGATCATTTGTAGATCACCTCTGTAGCACAACAGTATGTGAACGACATTTATAAGGAACATCTAGTTTATTCTCTACCACATAAAGATCATTTGCAGATCACCTCTGTAGAACAACAAGATGTGAAGGACATTTATAAGGAACATCTAGTTTATTCTCTACCACATAAAGATCATTTGCAGATCACCTATGTAGAACAAGAGGATGTGAAGGACATTTATAAGGAACATCTAGTTTATTCTCTACCACAAAAAGATCATTTGCAAATCACCTCTGTAGAACAACAAGATGTAAAGGACATTTATAAAGAACATCTAGTTTATGGTCTACCACATAAAGATCATTTGCTGATCACCTCTGTAGAACAACAAGATGTGAAGGACATTTATAAGGAACATCTAGTTTATTCTCTACCACAAAAAGATCATTTGCAGATCACCTCTGTAGAACAACAAAATGTGAAGGACATTTATAAGAAACATCTAGCTTATTCTCTACCACATAAAGATAATTTGCAGATCACCTCTGTAGAACAACAAGATGTGAAGGACATTTATAAGGAACATCTAGTTTATACTCTACCACATAAAGATCATTTATAGATCACCTCTGTAGAACAACAGGATGTGAAGGACATTTATAAGGAACATCTAACTTGGTCTCTACCACATAAAGATCTTTTGCAGATCACTTCTGTAGAACAACAGGATGTGAAGGACATTTATAAGGAACATCTAGTTTATTCTCTACCACATAAAGGTCATTTGCAGATCACCTATGTAGAACAACAGGATGTGAAGGACATTTATAAGGAACATCTAGTTTATTCTCTACCACATAAAGATCATTTGCAGATCACCTCTGTAGAACAACAAGATGTGAAGGACATTTATAAGGAACATCTAGTTTATTCTCTACCACATAAAGATCATTTGCAGATCACCTATGTAGAACAAGAGGATTTGAAGGACATTTATAAGGAACATCTAGTTTATTCTCTACCACAAAAAGATCATTTGCAGATCACCTCTGTAGAACAACAAGATGTGAAGGACATTTATAAGGAACATCTAGTTTATTCTCTACCACATAAAGATCATTTGCAGATCACCTCTGTAGAACAACAAGATGTGAAGAACATTGATAAGGAACATCTAGTTTATTTTCTACCACATAAAGATCATTTGCAGATCACCTCTGTAGAACAACAAAATGTGAAGGACATTTAAAAGAAACATCTAGCTTATTCTCTACCACATAAAGATCATTTGCAGATCACCTCTGTAGAACAACAAGATGTGAAGGACATTTATAAGGAACATCTAGTTTATTCTCTACCACATAAAGATCATTTGCAGATCACCTTTGTAGAACAACAAGATGTGAAGGACATTTATAAGGAACATCTAGTTTATTCTCTACCACATAAAGGTCATTTGCAGATCACCTCTGTAGAACAACAAGATGTGAAGGACATTTATAAGGAACATCTAGTTTATTCTCTACCACATAAAGATCATTTACAGATCACCTCTGTAGAACAACAGGATGTGAAGGACATTTATAAGAACATCTAGTTTATTCTCTACCACATAAAGATCATTTGCAGATAACCTCTGTAGAACAACAAAATGTGAAGGACATTTATAAGAAACATCTAGCTTATTCTCTACCACATAAAGATCATTTGCAGATCACCTCTGTAGAACAACAAGATGTGAATGACATTTATAAGGAACATCTAATTTATTCTCTACCACATAAAGATCATTTGTAGATCACCTCTTAAGAACAACAGGATGTGAAGGACATTTATAAGGAACATCTAGTTTATTCTCTACCACATAAAGATCATTTGCAGATCACCTCTGTAGAACAACAGGATGTGAAGGACATTTATAAGGAACATATAATTTATTCTCTACCACAAAAAGATCATTTGCAGATCACCTCTGTAGAACAACAAGATGTGAAGGACATTTATAAGGAACATCTAGTTTAAGTTCTACCACATAAAGATCATTTGCAGATCACCTCTGTAGAACAACAAGATGTGAAGGACATTTATAAGGAACATCTAGTTTATTCTCTACCACTTAAAGATCATTTGCAGATCACCTCTGTAGAACAACAAAATGTGAAGGACATTTATAAGAAACATCTAGCTTATTCTCTACCACATAAAGATCATTTGCAAATCACCTCTGTAGAACAACAAGATGTGAAGGACATTTATAAGGAACATCTAATTTATTCTCTATCACATAAAGATCATTTGTAGATCACCTCTTAAGAACAACAGGATGTGAAGGACATTTATAAGGAACATCTAGTTTATTATCTACCACATAAAGATCATTTACAGATCACCTCTGTAGAACAACAAGATGTGAAGGACATTTATAAGGAACATCTAGTTTATTCTCTACCACATAAAGATCATTTGCAGATCACCTCTGTAGAACAACAGGATGTGAAGGACATTTATAAGGAACATATAATTTATTCTCTACCACAAAAAGATCATTTGCAGATCACCTCTGTAGAACAACAAGATGTGAAGGACATTTATAAGGAACATCTAGTTTAAGTTCTACCACATAAAGATCATTTGCAGATCACCTCTGTAGAACAACAAGATGTGAAGGACATTTATAAGGAACATCTAGTTTATTCTCTACCACATAAAGATCATTTGCAGATCACCTCTGTAGAACAACAGGATGTGAAGGACATTTATAAGGAACATATAATTTATTCTCTACCACAAAAAGATCATTTGCAGATCACCTCTGTAGAACAACAAGATGTGAAGGACATTTATAAGGAACATCTAGTTTATTCTCTACCACATAAAGATCATTTGCAGATCACCTCTGTAGAACAACAAGATGTGAAGGACATTTATAACGAACATCTAGTTTATTCTCTACCACATAAAGGTAATTTGCAGATCACCTCTGTAGAACAACAAGATGTGAAGGACATTTATAAGGAACATCTAGTTTATTCTCTCCCACATAAAGATCATTTATAGATCACCTCTGTAGAACAGGATGTGAAGGACATTTATAAGGAACATCTAACTTATTCTCTACCACACAAAGATCATTTGCAGATCACCTCTGTAGAACAAAAGGATGTGAAGGACATTTATAAGGAACATCTAGTTTATTCTCTACCACATAAAGATCATTTGCAGATCACCTCTGTAGAACAACAGGATGTGAAGGACATTTATAAGGAACATCTAGTTTATTCTCTACCACATAAAGATCATTTGCAGATCACCTCTGTAGAACAACAGGATGTGAAGGACATTTATAAGGAACATCTAGTTTATTCTCTACCACATAAAGATCATTTGCAGATCACCTCTGTAGAACAACAGGATGTGAAGGACATTTATAAGGAACATATAGTTTATTCTCTACCACATAAATATCATTTGCAGATCACCTCTGTAGAACAACAAGATGTGAAGGACATTTATAAGGAACATCTAGTTTATTCTCTACCACATAAAGATCATTTATAGATCACCTCTGTAGAACAGGATGTGAAGGACATTTATAAGGAACATCTAACTTATTCTCTACCACACAAAGATCATTTGCAGATCACCTCTGTAGAACAAAAGGATGTGAAGGACATTTATAAGGAACATCTAGTTTATTCTCTACCACATAAAGATCATTTGCAGATCACCTCTGTAGAACAACAGGATGTGAAGGACATTTATAAGGAACATCTAGTTTATTCTCTACCACATAAAGATCATTTGCAGATCACCTCTGTAGAACAACAGGATGTGAAGGACATTTATAAGGAACATCTAGTTTATTCTCTACCACATAAAGATCATTTGCAGATCACCTCTGTAGAACAACAGGATGTGAAGGACATTTATAAGGAACATATAGTTTATTCTCTACCACATAAATATCATTTGCAGATCACCTCTGTAGAACAACAAGATGTGAAGGACATTTATAAGGAACATCTAGTTTATTCTCTACCACATAAAGATCATTTGCAGATCACCTATGTAGAACAAGAGGATGTGAAGGACATTTATAAGGAACACCTAGTTTATTCTCTACCACAAAAAGATAATTTGCAGATCACCTCTGTAGAACAACAAGATGTGAAGGACATTTTTAAGGAATATCTAGTTTATTCTCTACCACATAAAGGTCATTTGCAGATCACCTCTGTAGAACAACAAGATGTGAAGGACATTTATTAGGAACATCTAGTTTATTCTCTACCACCTAAAGATCATTTGCAGATCACCTCTGTAGAACAACAGGATGTGAAAGACATTTATAAGGAACATCTAGCTTATTCTCTGCCACATAAAGATCATTTGCAGATCACCTCTGTAGAACAACAAGATGTGAAGGACATTTATAAGGAACATCTAGTTTATTCTCTACCACATAAAGGTCATTTGCAGATCACCTCTGTAGAACAACAAGATGTGAAGGACATTTATAAGGAACATCTAGCTTATTCTCTACCACATAAAGATCATTTGCAGATCACCTCTGTAGAACAATAAGATGTGAAGGACATTTATAAGGAACATCTAGCTTATTCTCTACCACATAAAGATCATTTGTAGATCACCTCTGTAGCACAACAGTATGTGAAGGACATTTATAAGGAACATCTAGTTTATTCTCTACCACATAAAGATCATTTGCAGATCACCTCTGTAGAACAACAAGATGTGAAGGACATTTATAAGGAACATCTAGTTTATTCTCTACCACATAAAGATCATTTGCAGATCACCTATGTAGAACAAGAGGATGTGAAGGACATTTATAAGGAACATCTAGTTTATTCTCTACCACAAAAAGATCATTTGCAGATCACCTCTGTAGAACAACAAGATGTAAAGGACATTTATAAGGAACATCTAGTTTATGGTCTACCACATAAAGATCATTTGCAGATCACCTCTGTAGAACAACAAGATGTGAAGGACATTTATAAGGAACATCTAGTTTATTCTCTACCACAAAAAGATCATTTGCAGATCACCTCTGTAGAACAACAAAATGTGAAGGACATTTATAAGAAACATCTAGCTTATTCTCTACCACATAAAGATAATTTGCAGATCACCTCTGTAGAACAACAAGATGTGAAGGACATTTATAAGGAACATCTAGTTTATTCTCTACCACATAAAGATCATTTGCAGATCACCTCTGTAGAACAACAAGATGTGAAGGACATTTATAAGGAACATCTAGTTTATACTCTACCACATAAAGATCTTTTGCAGATCACCTCTGTAGAACAACAGGATGTGAAGGACATTTATAAGGAACATCTAGTTTATTCTCTACCACATAAAGATCATTTGCAGATCACCTATGTAGAACAACAGGATGTGAAGGACATTTATAAGGAACATCTAGTTTATTCTCTACCACATAAAGATCATTTGCAGATCACCTCTGTAGAACAACAAGATGTGAAGGACATTTATAAGGAACATCTAGTTTATTCTCTACCACATAAAGATCATTTGCAGATCACCTATGTAGAACAAGAGGATGTGAAGGACATTTATAAGGAACATCTAGTTTATTCTCTACAACATAAAGGTAATTTGCAGATCACCTCTGTAGAACAACAAGATGTGAAGGACATTTATAAGGAACATCTAGTTTATTCTCTACCACATAAAGATCATTTATAGATCACCTCTGTAGAACAACAGGATGTGAAGGACATTTATAAGGAACATCTAACTTATTCTCTACCACACAAAGATCATTTGCAGATCACCTCTGTAGAACAACAGGATGTGAAGGACATTTATAAGGAACAGCTAGTTTATTCTCTACCACATAAAGATCATTTGCAGATCACCTCTATAGAACAACAGGATGTGAAGGACATTTATAAGGAACATCTAGTTAATTCTCTACCACATAAAGATCATTTGCAGATCACCTCTGTAGAACAACAGGATGTGAAGGACATTTATAAGGAACATCTAGTTTATTCTCTACCACATAAAGATCATTTGCAGATCACCTCTGTAGAACAACAAGATGTGAAGGACATTTATAAGGAACATCTAGTTTATTCTCTACCACATAAAGATCATTTGCAGATCACCTATGTAGAACAAGAGGATGTGAAGGACATTTATAAGGAACACCTAGTTTATTCTCTACCACAAAAAGATAATTTGCAGATCACCTCTGTAGAACAACAAGATGTGAAGGACATTTAGAAGGAATATCTAGTTTATTCTCTACCACATAAAGGTCATTTGCAGATCACCTCTGTAGAACAACAAGATGTGAAGGACATTTATTAGGAACATCTAGTTTATTCTCTACCACCTAAAGATCATTTGCAGATCACCTCTGTAGAACAACAGGATGTGAAGGACATTTATAAGGAACATCTAGCTTATTCTCTACCACATAAAGATCATTTGCAGATCACCTCTGTATAACAACAGGATGTGAAGGACATTTATAAGGAACATCTAGTTTATTCTCTACCACATAAAGATCATTTGCAGATCACCTCTGTAGAACAACAAAATGTGAAGGACATTTATAAGAAACATCTAGCTTATTCTCTACCACATAAATATCATTTGCAGATCACCTCTGTAGAACAACAAGATGTGAAGGACATTTATTAGGAACATCTAGTTTATTCTCTACCACCTAAAGATCATTTGCAGATCACCTCTGTAGAACAACAGGATGTGAAGGACATTTATAAGGAACATCTAGCTTATTCTCTACCACATAAAGATCATTTGCAGATCACCTCTGTAGAACAACAAGATGTGAAGGACATTTATAAGGAACATCTAGTTTATTCTCTACCACATAAAGATCATTTGCAGATCACCTCTGTAGAACAACAAGATGTGAAGGGCATTGATAAGGAACATCTAGTTTATTCTCTACCACATAAAGATCATTTGCAGATCACCTCTGTAGAACAACAAAATGTGAAGGACATTTAAAAGAAACATCTAGCTTATTCTCTACCACATAAAGATCATTTGCAGATCACCTCTGTAGAACAACAAGATGTGAAGGACATTTATAAGGAACATCTAGTTTATTCTCTACCACATAAAGATCATTTGCAGATCACCTTTGTAGAACAACAAGATGTGAAGGACATTTATAAGGAACATCTAGTTTATTCTCTACCACATAAAGGTCATTTGCAGATCACCTCTGTAGAACATCAAGATGTGAAGGACATTTATAAGGAACATCTAGTTTATTCTCTACCACATAAAGATCATTTACAGATCACCTCTGTAGAACAACAGGATGTGAAGGACATTTATAAGAACATCTAGTTTATTCTCTACCACATAAAGATCATTTGCAGATAACCTCTGTAGAACAACAAAATGTGAAGGACATTTATAAGAAACATCTAGCTTATTCTCTACCACATAAAGATCATTTGCAGATCACCTCTGTAGAACAACAAGATGTGAAGGACGTTTATAAGGAACATCTAGTTTATTCTCTACCACATAAAGGTCATTTGCAGATCACCTCTGTAGAACAAGATGTGAAGGACATTTATAAGGAACATCTAGCTTATTCTCTACCACATAAAGATCATTAATAGATCACTTCTGTAGCACAACAGTATGTGAACGACATTTATAAGGAACATCTAGTTTATTCTCTACCACATAAAGATCATTTGCAGATCACCTCTGTAGAACAACAAGATGTGAAGGACATTTATAAGGAACATCTAGTTTATTCTCTACCACATAAAGATCATTTGCAGATCACCTATGTAGAACAAGAGGATGTGAAGGACATTTATAAGGAACATCTAGTTTATTCTCTACCACAAAAAGATCATTTGCAAATCACCTCTGTAGAACAACAAAATAAGAAGGACATTTATAAGAAACATCTAGCTTATTCTCTACCACATAAAGATAATTTGCAGATCACCTCTGTAGAACAACAAGATGTGAAGGACATTTATAAGGAACATCTAGTTTATTCTCTACCACATAAAGATCATTTGCAGATCACCTCTGTAGAACAACAATATGTGAAGGACATTTATAAGGAACATCTAGTTTATACTCTACCACATAAAGATCATTTATAGATCACCTCTGTAGAACAACAGGATGTGAAGGACATTTATAAGGAACATCTAACTTGGTCTCTACCACATAAAGTTCTTTTGCAGATCACCTCTGTAGAACAACAGGATGTGAAGGACATTTATAATGAACATCTAGTTTATTCTCTACCACATAAAGATCATTTGCAGATCACCTATGTAGAACAACAGGATGTGAAGGACATTTATAAGGAACATCTAGTTTATTCTCTACCACATAAAGATCATTTGCAGATCACCTCTGTAGAACAACAAGATGTGAAGGACATTTATAAGGAACATCTAGTTTATTCTCTACCACATAAAGATCATTTGCAGATCATCTATGTAGAACAAGAGGATGTGAAGGACATTTATAAGGAACATCTAGTTTATTCTCTACCACAAAAAGATCATTTGCAGATCACCTCTGTAGAACAACAAGATGTGAAGGGCATTGATAAGGAACATCTAGTTTATTCTCTACCACATAAAGATCATTTGCAGATCACCTCTGTAGAACAACAAAATGTGAAGGACATTTAAAAGAAACATCTAGCTTATTCTCTACCACATAAAGATCATTTGCAGATCACCTCTGTAGAACAACAAGATGTGAAGGACATTTATAAGGAACATCTAGTTTATTCTCTACCACATAAAGATCATTTGCAGATCACCTTTGTAGAACAACAAGATGTGAAGGACATTTATAAGGAACATCTAGTTTATTCTCTACCACATAAAGGTCATTTGCAGATCACCTCTGTAGAACATCAAGATGTGAAGGACATTTATAAGGAACATCTAGTTTATTCTCTACCACATAAAGATCATTTGCAGATCACCTCTGTAGAACAACAAAATGTGAAGGACATTTAAAAGAAACATCTAGCTTATTCTCTACCACATAAAGATCATTTGCAGATCACCTCTGTAGAACAACAAGATGTGAAGGACATTTATAAGGAACATCTAGTTTATTCTCTACCACATAAAGATCATTTGCAGATCACCTCTGTAGAACAACAGGATGTGAAGGACATTTATAAGGAACATCTAGTTTATTCTCTACCACATAAAGATCATTTGCAGATCACCTATGTAGAACAACAGGATGTGAAGGACATTTATAAGGAACATCTAGTTTATTCTCTACCACATAAAGATCATTTGCAGATCACCTCTGTAGAACAACAAGATGTGAAGGACATTTATAAGGAACATCTAGTTTATTCTCTACCACATAAAGATCATTTGCAGATCACCTATGTAGAACAAGAGGATGTGAAGGACATTTATAAGGAACATCTAGTTTATTCTCTACCACATAAAGGTAATTTGCAGATCACCTCTGTAGAACAACAAGATGTGAAGGACATTTATAAGGAACATCTAGTTTATTCTCTACCACATAAAGATCATTTATAGATCACCTCTGTAGAACAACAGGATGTGAAGGACATTTATAAGGAACATCTAACTTATTCTCTACCACACAAAGATCATTTGCAGATCACCTCTGTAGAACAACAGGATGTGAAGGACATTTATAAGGAACAGCTAGTTTATTCTCTACCACATAAAGATCATTTGCAGATCACCTCTATAGAACAACAGGATGTGAAGGACATTTATAAGGAACATCTAGTTAATTCTCTACCACATAAAGATCATTTGCAGATCACCTCTGTAGAACAACAGGATGTGAAGGACATTTATAAGGAACATCTAGTTTATTCTCTACCACATAAAGATCATTTGCAGATCACCTCTGTAGAACAACAAGATGTGAAGGACATTTATAAGGAACATCTAGTTTATTCTCTACCACATAAAGATCATTTGCAGATCACCTATGTAGAACAAGAGGATGTGAAGGACATTTATAAGGAACACCTAGTTTATTCTCTACCACAAAAAGATAATTTGCAGATCACCTCTGTAGAACAACAAGATGTGAAGGACATTTAGAAGGAATATCTAGTTTATTCTCTACCACATAAAGGTCATTTGCAGATCACCTCTGTAGAACAACAAGATGTGAAGGACATTTATAAGGAACATCTAGTTTATTCTCTACCACCTAAAGATCATTTGCAGATCACCTCTGTAGAACAACAGGATGTGAAGGACATTTATAAGGAACATCTAGCTTATTCTCTACCACATAAAGATCATTTGCAGATCACCTCTGTATAACAACAGGATGTGAAGGACATTTATAAGGAACATCTAGTTTATTCTCTACCACATAAAGATCATTTGCAGATCACCTCTGTAGAACAACAAAATGTGAAGGACATTTATAAGAAACATCTAGCTTATTCTCTACCACATAAATATCATTTGCAGATCACCTCTGTAGAACAACAAGATGTGAAGGACATTTATTAGGAACATCTAGTTTATTCTCTACCACCTAAAGATCATTTGCAGATCACCTCTGTAGAACAACAGGATGTGAAGGACATTTATAAGGAACATCTAGCTTATTCTCTACCACATAAAGATCATTTGCAGATCACCTCTGTAGAACAACAAGATGTGAAGGACATTTATAAGGAACATCTAGTTTATTCTCTACCACATAAAGATCATTTGCAGATCACCTCTGTAGAACAACAAGATGTGAAGGGCATTGATAAGGAACATCTAGTTTATTCTCTACCACATAAAGATCATTTGCAGATCACCTCTGTAGAACAACAAAATGTGAAGGACATTTAAAAGAAACATCTAGCTTATTCTCTACCACATAAAGATCATTTGCAGATCACCTCTGTAGAACAACAAGATGTGAAGGACATTTATAAGGAACATCTAGTTTATTCTCTACCACATAAAGATCATTTGCAGATCACCTTTGTAGAACAACAAGATGTGAAGGACATTTATAAGGAACATCTAGTTTATTCTCTACCACATAAAGGTCATTTGCAGATCACCTCTGTAGAACATCAAGATGTGAAGGACATTTATAAGGAACATCTAGTTTATTCTCTACCACATAAAGATCATTTACAGATCACCTCTGTAGAACAACAGGATGTGAAGGACATTTATAAGAACATCTAGTTTATTCTCTACCACATAAAGATCATTTGCAGATAACCTCTGTAGAACAACAAAATGTGAAGGACATTTATAAGAAACATCTAGCTTATTCTCTACCACATAAAGATCATTTGCAGATCACCTCTGTAGAACAACAAGATGTGAAGGACGTTTATAAGGAACATCTAGTTTATTCTCTACCACATAAAGGTCATTTGCAGATCACCTCTGTAGAACAAGATGTGAAGGACATTTATAAGGAACATCTAGCTTATTCTCTACCACATAAAGATCATTAATAGATCACTTCTGTAGCACAACAGTATGTGAACGACATTTATAAGGAACATCTAGTTTATTCTCTACCACATAAAGATCATTTGCAGATCACCTCTGTAGAACAACAAGATGTGAAGGACATTTATAAGGAACATCTAGTTTATTCTCTACCACATAAAGATCATTTGCAGATCACCTATGTAGAACAAGAGGATGTGAAGGACATTTATAAGGAACATCTAGTTTATTCTCTACCACAAAAAGATCATTTGCAAATCACCTCTGTAGAACAACAAAATAAGAAGGACATTTATAAGAAACATCTAGCTTATTCTCTACCACATAAAGATAATTTGCAGATCACCTCTGTAGAACAACAAGATGTGAAGGACATTTATAAGGAACATCTAGTTTATTCTCTACCACATAAAGATCATTTGCAGATCACCTCTGTAGAACAACAATATGTGAAGGACATTTATAAGGAACATCTAGTTTATACTCTACCACATAAAGATCATTTATAGATCAACTCTGTAGAACAACAGGATGTGAAGGACATTTATAAGGAACATCTAACTTGGTCTCTACCACATAAAGTTCTTTTGCAGATCACCTCTGTAGAACAACAGGATGTGAAGGACATTTATAATGAACATCTAGTTTATTCTCTACCACATAAAGATCATTTGCAGATCACCTATGTAGAACAACAGGATGTGAAGGACATTTATAAGGAACATCTAGTTTATTCTCTACCACATAAAGATCATTTGCAGATCACCTCTGTAGAACAACAAGATGTGAAGGACATTTATAAGGAACATCTAGTTTATTCTCTACCACATAAAGATCATTTGCAGATCACCTATGTAGAACAAGAGGATGTGAAGGACATTTATAAGGAACATCTAGTTTATTCTCTACCACAAAAAGATCATTTGCAGATCACCTCTGTAGAACAACAAGATGTGAAGGGCATTGATAAGGAACATCTAGTTTATTCTCTACCACATAAAGATCATTTGCAGATCACCTCTGTAGAACAACAAAATGTGAAGGACATTTAAAAGAAACATCTAGCTTATTCTCTACCACATAAAGATCATTTGCAGATCACCTCTGTAGAACAACAAGATGTGAAGTACATTTATAAGGAACATCTAGTTTATTCTCTACCACATAAAGATCATTTGCAGATCACCTTTGTAGAACAACAAGATGTGAAGGACATTTATAAGGAACATCTAGTTTATTCTCTACCACATAAAGGTCATTTGCAGATCACCTCTGTAGAACATCAAGATGTGAAGGACATTTATAAGGAACATCTAGTTTATTCTCTACCACATAAAGATCATTTACAGATCACCTCTGTAGAACAACAGGATGTGAAGGACATTTATAAGAACATCTAGTTTATTCTCTACCACATAAAGATCATTTGCAGATAACCTCTGTAGAACAACAAAATGTGAAGGACATTTATAAGAAACATCTAGCTTATTCTCTACCACATAAAGATCATTTGCAGATCACCTCTGTAGAACAACAAGATGTGAAGGACATTTATAAGGAACATCTAGTTTATTCTCTACCACATAAAGATCATTTGCAGATCACCTCTGTAGAACAACAAGATGTGAATGACATTTATAAGGAACATCTAGTTTATTCTCTACCACATAAAGGTCATTTGCAGATCACCTCTGTAGAACAACAGGATGTGAAGGACATTTATAAGGAACATGTAGTTTATTCTCTACCACATAAAGATCATTTGCAGATCACCTCTGTAGAACAACAAGATGTGAAGGACATTTATAAGGAACATCTAGCTTATTCACTACCACATAAAGATCATTTGCAGATCACCTGTAGAACAACAAGATGTGAAGGAAATTTGTAAGGAACATCTAGCTTATTCTCTACCACATAAATATAATTTGCAGATCACCTCTGTAGAACAACAAGATGTGAGGGACATTTATAAGGAACATCTAGCTTATTCTCTACCACATAAATATAATTTGCAGATCACCTCTGTAGAACAACAAGATGTGAGGGACATTTATAAGGAACATCTAGCTTATTCTCTACCACATAAAGATCATTTGCAGATCACCTCTGTAGAACAAGATGTGAAGGACATTTATAAGGAACATCTAGCTTATTCTCTACCACATAAAGATCATTTGCAGATCACCTCTGTAGAACAACAAGATGTGAAGGACATTTATAAGGAACATCAAGTTTATTCTCTACAACATAAAGATCATTTGCAGATCACCTCTGTAGAACAACAAGATGTGAATGACATTTATAAGGAACATCTAGCTTATTCTCTACCACATAAAGATCATTTGCAGATCACCTGTAGAACAACAAGATGTGAAGGACATTTATAAGGAACATCTAACTTATTCTCTACCACATAAATATAATTTGCAGATCACCTCTGTAGAACAACAAGATGTGAAGGACATTTATAAGGAACATCTAGTTTATTCTCTACAACATAAAGATCATTTGCAGATCACCTCTGTAGAACAACAAGATGTGAATGACATTTATAAGGAACATCTAGCTTATTCTCTACCACATAAAGATCATTTGCAGATCACCTGTAGAACAACAAGATGTGAAGGAAATTTATAAGGAACATCTAACTTATTCTCTACCACATAAATATAATTTGCAGATCACCTCTGTAGAACAACAAGATGTGAAGGACATTTATAAGGAACATCTAGTTTATTCTCTATCACATACAGATCATTTGTATATCACCTCTGTAGAACAACAAGATGTGAGGGACATTTATAATGAACATCTAGTTTATTCTCTACCACATAAAGATCATTTGCAGATCACCTCTGTAGAACACCAAGCTGTGAGGGACATTTATAAGGAACATCTAGTTTATTCTCTACCACATAAAGATCATTTGCAGGTCACCTCTGTAGAACAACAAGATGTGAAGGACATTTATAAGGAACATCTAGTTTATTCTCTACCACATAAAGATCATTTGCAGGTCACCTCTGTAGAACAAGAGGATGTGAAGGACATTTATTGCTTATTGTCTACCACATGAAGATAATTTGTAGATCAACTGCAGATGAGCTATGTGTTAAGGTCATTTATGGGGAACACAACATAATATTGGCATAATTGTAATATATTGTTAAAAAAAAGTGTGAACACTCTACATATATATGTAAAGAGAGGAACATCTAATTGGTTTGCAGTTTAGTGAAGTCCTTTCTGGCATTCAAGGAGTTAATCCAAACTGTAACTGTCACTGTCTTTAATTTAGTTGTGTAGGTTACTACAGGGGCGTATTATGGCCTAGGCCAACAAGGCCGGTGCCTAGCGCAGCAGATTTGGGAGGGGCAGCACATCTGCCCTATCCTCTCTCTAAAAGCCAGCACACAGTACTGTGAGCGATAAAGTGCAGGCTTTTACAGAGAAGACAAGGCACGTGCACTGATTAAGGTCACTCTTTACAGGCAATGCTCCTTTAAACTGTTGCTTCATTTAGAGCTGCCGGCATTTTTGCAGTGGAAGCGTTCTTGGTGAGAAACTTGCCCAGGGATATGCTTACAAGGTGAGGCTGGAGAAGACCTTGTGCCGATATGCTGCCTCCCCTTGTCAGCTGTGGTGGATCTGCGAGCGCAGTGCTTAGTGCAGGTCTTAGTTACTAACAGACCGGATGCGTCTGTGCACTGCTTAGATCAGCTTGTGATGTGTAATCATAAACTCTAATAGCTAGCTTTCTCTGCATTCATAAACCCACTAAGTAAATAGTAAAACGGACAGTTAAAATGTTTCATTACTTGAATGATGGTAATTACTGTATGTTGTTTCATGTGAAGGGCAGTGATAGTTTTCAAAGTGTATTCTTCTTTCCCTCCCTTCCTCAACTCACTCCCTCCCTCAACTCCCTCCCTCAACTCCCTCCCTTATTTCTTTCCCTCCCTTCCTTCCTCCCTCCCTCCCTTCTTTCTCCCTCCCTCCCTTCTTTCTCTCAACTCCCTCCCTTTCTCCCTTCTATCACTTTCTTTCCCTCCCCCATTTTCTCCTCTCCCTACCCACTTTTCTCTTCTACCTCCCTTCCTTCTTTTCCTCCCCTTTCTCCCCTCCCCTTCTTTTCTATCCCTTCTCTCAGGGAGAAAATGGTATGAGATGCATGCAATTCAATTTTGCTAGCCATTTTCTTTTGAATTGTTATGAAAAAAAAAACATTTTACACACTGACCCAAAAGAATATTAAGGGGAAAAAAGGCCTAAAACCTTTTTTTATTTTTTTATTTTTTTGGGGGGGGGGGGGGGGCAGCAGAATTTTGAGTGCCTAGGGCAGCACAAAACCTAAATATGCACCTGGTTACTAATATAAATAATAATAGATATCACCTTGACATCTTGAAAAAATAACAAAATCTTCTGATCTTGGAGAAGGATTATACAGTCTATGCAGACAGAACGCCGACATGTTCAGGCAAACAGCATTCTGAGAGCTTGTTGAATAATTAAACTTTGTGTTAATTATGGAAGACTTTTAATCTACTTTTTACTATTCCTTCTGAGCCCCAGCATTGCACTCCCCTCCAACCCAGCAAGGTCCTTATGTTGTCCCTATGTTATTACAGTAAGTCTCACTGTCCTTAAAGTCTATCTTCTTTCTCTTTGGCACATTTTACATGATATTTTGAAGGATTTCTCAGTAAACTGACTGGGTTAAACCTATAACTCTGGTTGTACATTGTTGCAAACAATTACTGAGACAGAGTGCTTGATTCTCTAACGTTCTCTTGTCTGGTAAGATTCTATAAGTATAAAATATAAGATGCCCGGTCAGTATTACAAAACCCATCAGAGATTGTTTTAAAGACATTTTTTTTTTTGGGAGCTGTGTATCTCATAAAGGGGAGTTCAGTGAGAGGCGTTCCTAGAACTCACTGGGCCCCAGGGCAAAGTCTGTGCCCCCCCCCCCCCCACATTTGAACAGCACCCCTTTCAAAGCATAGCTAATGCTATATGTATGTGTGTGTGTGTGTATATATACTGTATATAGTATATATATATATATATACACACACACACAAACATATGCAAACACATACATGCATACATACACACAAACACATACATACACTCAAACACACATACACACATACAAAAAAAATATATATACACATACACACAAACATACACCCATACAAACACATACACACACATACAAACATAAACACATACATACACACATACAAACACACACACAAATATACACCCATACAAACACATACACACACACAAATGCACACATACACACACAAACATACACACATATACACACAGACATACACACATACAAACACATAGACACACACAAACACCCATACACACACAAATTCACACATACAATCACAAACATACACCCATACAAACACATATACACACACAAATGCACCCATACACACACACATACAAACATACACACACACACACAAACATACACACACACACACAAACATACACACATACATACACACACAAATGCACACATACAAACATACACACACACAAACATACACACACACAAATGCACACATACAAACACATACACACACACACACAAACATACACACATACACACACAAACATACATACAAACACATACACACACAAACATACACATATACAAACACATACACACACACACACACAGACATACACACATACAAACACACACATACAAACACATAGACACATACACATACAGTATGCACAAACACATACACATACAAACACATACACGCATACATACATATGCACAAACACTTACACACACAATAACATACACACACAAACACTTATTCACACACAAAAACATACACACACTCAGAGGCCACTCACCTAATAAAGATCCTCAAAAGTCTGCAGATGACCAAACAAGCAAAGTGCCAGCACTTAGGGGATACACTTCACGCAGTGGGACGTACCGTCTGTGTGACTGCTCAGGAGTGTGTAGTGACAGACAGTTTAGCTCACAAGTGCTGTATTGTATTTATCCCCTGTAGGGTCGTGCCCTTGCACACTTATTCACTAGTCCTGTATGTCTGTGTGACTGCTCAGGATTGTGTAGTGAGACAGTTTAGCTCACAAGTGCTGTATTGTATTTTACCCCTGTAGGGTCATGCCCTTGCACACTTATTCACTAGTGCTGTATGTCTGTGTGACCGCTCAGGATTGTGTTGTGACAGACAGATTAACTCACACGTGCTGTATTGTATTTAACCCCTGTAGGGTCGTGCCCTTGCACACTTATTCACTAGTCCTGTATGTCTGTGTGACTGCTGAGGATTGTGTAGTGACAGACAGTTTAGCTCACAAGTGCTGTATTGTATTTTACCCCTCTAGGGTCGTGCCCTTGCACACTTATTCACTAGTCCTGTATGTCTGTGTGACTGCTGAGGATTGTGTAGTGACAGACAGTTTAGCTCACAAGTGCTGTATTGTATTTAACCCCTGTAGGGTCGTGCCTTGCACACTTATTCACTAGTCCTGTATGTCTGTGTGACTGCTGAGGATTGTGTAGTGACAGACAGTTTAGCTCACACGTGCTGTATTTTATTTAACCCCTGTAGGGTCGTGCCCTTGCACACTTATTCACAGCCCTGTATGTCTGTGTGACTGCTCAGGATTGTGCAGTGACAGACAGTTTAGCTCACATGTGCGGTATTTTATTTAACCCCTGTAGGGTCGTGCCCTTGAACAGTATATTCACTAGCCCTGTATGTCTGTGTGACCGCTTATGATTGTGTAGTGACAGACAGATTAGCTCACATGTGCTGTATTGTATTTAACCCCTGTAGGGTTGTGCCCTTGCTCACTTATTCACTAGCCCTGTATGTCTGTGTGACCGCTCAGGATTGTGCAGTGACAGACAGTTTAGCTCACAAGTGCTGTATTGTATTTTACCCCTCTAGGGTCGTGCCCTTGCACACTTATTCACTAGTCCTGTATGTCTGTGTGACCGCTCAGGATTGTATAGTGGCAGACAGTTTAGCTCACAAGTTCTGTATTGTATTTAACCCCTGTAGGGTCATGCCCTTGCACACTTATTAACTAGTCCTGTATGTCTGTGTGACCGCTCAGGATTGTATAGCGGCAGACAGTTTAGCTCACAAGTTCTGTATTGTATTTAACCCCTGTAGGGTCGTGCCCTTGCACACTTATTCACTAGTCCTGCATGTCTGTGTGACCACTCAGGATTGTGTAGTGACAGACAGTTTAGCTCACAAGTTCTGTATTGTATTTAACCCTTGTAGGGTCGTGCCATTGCACACTTATTCACTAGTCCTGTATGTCTGTGTGACCGCTCAGGATTGTATAGCGGCAGACAGTTTAGCTCACAAGTTCTGTATTGTATTTAACCCCTGTAGGGTCGTGTCCTTGCACACTTATTTACTAGTCCTGTATGTCTGTGTGACCGCTCAGGATTGTGTAGTGACAGACAGTTTATCTCACAAGTTCTGTATTGTATTTAACCCCTGTAGGGTCGTGCCCTTGCACACTTATTCACTAGTCCTGTATGTCTGTGTGACCACTCAGGATTGTGTAGTGACAGACAGTTTAGCTCACAAGTTCTGTATTGTATTTATCCCCTGTAGGGACATGCTCTTGCACACTTATTCACTAGTCCTGTATGTCTGTGTGACCGCTCAATATTCTGCAGTGACAGACAGTTTAGCTCACAAGTGCTTTATTGTATTTAACCCCTGTACGGTCATGCCCTTGCACACTTATTAGCTAGTCTTGTATGTCTGTGTGACCGCTCAGGATTCTGCAGTGACAGAGAGTTTAGCTCACAAGTTCTGTATTGTATTTAACCTCTTTAGGGTCGTGCCCTTGCACACTTATTCACTAGTCCTGTATGTATGTGTGACCGCTCAGGAGTGTTTAGTGGAAGACAGTTTAGCTCACAAGTTCTGTATTGTATTTAACCCTTGTAGGGTCATGCCCTTGCACACTTATTAACTAGTCCTGTATGTCTGTGTGGCCGCTCAGGATTGTGTAGTGACAGACAGTATAGCTCACACATGCTGTATTGTATTTAGCCCCTGTAGGGTCGTGCCCTTGCACACTTATTCACTAGTCTTGTATGTCTGTGTGACCGTTCAGGATTGTGTAGTGACAGACAGTTTGGCTCACACGTACTGTATTGTATTTAACCCCTGTAGGGTCATGCCCTTGCACACTTATTCACTAGTCCTGTATGTCTGTGTGACCGCTCAGGATTGTGCAGTGACAGACAGTTTAGCTCACAAGTTCTGTATTGTATTTAACCCCTGTAGGGTCGTGCCCTTGCACACTTATTCACTAGTCCTGTATGTCTGTGTGACTGCTCAGGATTGTGCAGTGACAGACAGTTTAGCTCACAAGTTCTGTAATATATTTAACCCCTGTAAGGTCGTGCCCTTGCACACTTATTCACTAGTCCTGTATGTCTGTGTGACTGCTCAGGATTATGTAGTGACAAACTTTATAGCTCACACGTCCTGTATTGTATTTAACCCCTGTAGGGTCGTGCCCTTGCACACTTATTCACTAGTCCTGTATGTCTGTGTTACCGCTCAGGAGTGTGTTGTGACAGACAGTTTAGCTCACACGTGCTGTATTTTATTTAACCCCTGTAGGGTCATGCCCCTGCACACTTATTCACTAGTCTTGTATGTCTGTGTGACCGCTCAGGAGTGTGTTGTGACAGACAGTTTAGCTCACACGTGCTGTATTTTATTTAACCCCTGTAGGGTCATGCCCCTGCACACTTATTCACTAGTCTTGTATGTCTGTGTGACCGCTCAGGATTGTGTAGTGACAGACAGTTTAGCTCACACATGTTGTATTTTATTTAACCCCTGTAGGGTCGTGCCCTTGCACACTTATTCACTAGTCCTGTATGTCTGTGTGACCGCTCAGGATTTTGTAGTGACAGACAGTTTAGCTCACACGTGCTATATTGTATTTAACCCCTGTAGGGTCGTTCCCTTGCACACTTAATCACTAGTCCTGTATGTCTGTGTGACTGCTCAGGAGTGTGTAGTGACAGACAGTTTATCTCACACATGCTGTATTTTATTTAATCCCTGTAGGGTCGTTCCCTTGCACACTTAATCACTAGTTCTGTGTGTCTGCGTGGCCGCTCAGGATTGTGTAGTGACAGACAGTTTAGCTCACAAGTTCTGTATTGTATTTAACCCCTGTAGGGTCGAGCCCTTGCACACTTATTCACTAGTCCTGTATGTCTGTGTGACCACTCAGGATTGTGTAGTGACAGAGAGTTTAGCTCACAAGTTCTGTATTGTATTTAACCCCTGTAGGGTCGTGCCCTTGCACACTTATTGAATAGTCCTGTATATCTGTGTGACCGCTCAGGATTGTGTAGTGACAGACAGTTTAGCTCACAAGTTCTGTATTGTATTTATCCCCTGTAGGGTCATGCCCTTGCACACTTATTCACTAGTCCTGTATGTCTGTGTGACTGCTCAGGATTGTGTAGTGACAGACAGTTTAGCTCACAAGTTCTGTATTGTATTTAACCCCTGTAGGGTCATGCCCTTGCCCACTTATTCACTACTCCTGTATGTCTGTGTGACCGCTCAGGATTGTGTAGTGACAGACAGTTTAGCTCACAAGTTCTGTATTGTATTTATCCCCTGTAGGGTCGTGCTCTTGCACACTTATTCACTAGTCCTGTATGTCTGTGTGACCGCTCAGGATTCTGCAGTGACAGACAGTTTAGCACACAAGTTCTGTATTGTATTTAACCCTTGTAGGGTCATGCCCTTGCACACTTATTAACTAGTCCTGTATGTCTGTGTGGCCGCTCAGGATTGGGTAGTGACAGACAGTATAGCTCACAAGTTCTGTATTGTATTTAACCCCTGTAGGGTCGTGCCCTTGCACACTTATTCACTAGTCCTGTTTGTCTGTGTGACCGCTCAGGATTGTGCAGTGACAGACAGTTTAGCTCACAAGTTCTGTATTGTATTTAACCCCTGTAGGGTCGTGCCCTTGCACACTTATTCACTAGTCCTGTATGTCTGTGTGACTGCTCAGGATTTTGCAGTGACAGACAGTTTAGCTCACAAGTTCTGTAATATATTTAACCCCTGTAGGGTCGTGCCCTTGCACACTTATTCACTAGTCCTGTATGTCTGTGTGACCGCTCAGGATTATGTAGTGACAAACTTTATAGCTCACACGTCCTGTATTGTATTTAACCCCTGTAGGGTCGTGCCCTTGCACACTTATTCACTAGTCCTGTATGTCTGTGTTACCGCTCAGGAGTGTGTTGTGACAGACAGTTTAGCTCACACATGCTGTATTTTATTTAATCCCTGTAGGGTCATGCTCTTGCACACTTATTCACTAGTCCTGTATGTCTGTGTGACTGCTCAGGATTGAGTAGTGACAGACAGTTTAGCTCACAAGTTCTGTATTGTATTTAACCCCTGTAGGGTCATGCCCTTGCACACTTATTCACTAGTCCTGTATGTCTGTGTGACCGCTCAGGATTGTGTAGTGACAGACAGTTTAGCTCACAAGTTCTGTATTGTATTTATCCCCTGTAGGGTCATGCCCTTGCACACTTATTCACTAGTCCTGTATGTCTGTGTGACTGCTCAGGATTGTGTAGTGACAGACAGTCTAGCTCAAAAGTGCTGTATTGTATTTAACCCCTGTAGGGTCGTGCCCTTGCACACTTATTCACTAGTCCTGTATGTCTGTGTGACCGCTCAGGATTCTGCAGTTACAGACAGTTTAGCTCACAAGTGCTTTATTGTATTTAACCCCTGTAGAGTCATGCCCTTGCACACGTATTCACTAGTCTTGTATGTCTGTGTGACCGCTCATGATTGTGCAGTGACAGACAGTTTAGCTCACAAGTTCTGTATTGTATTTAACCCTTGTAGGGTCATGCCCTTGCACACTTATTAACTAGTCCTGTATGTCTGTGTGGCCGCTCAGGATTGTGTAGTGACAGACAGTATAGCTCACACGTGCTGTATTGTATTTAGCCCCTGTAGGGTCGTGCCCTTGCACACTTATTCACTAGTCTTGTACGTCTGTGTGACCGTTCAGGATTGTGTAGTGACAGACAGTTTAGCTCACACGTACTGTATTGTATTTAACCCCTGTAGGGTCATGCCCCTGCACACTTATTCACTAGTCTTGTATGTCTGTGTGACCGCTCAGGATTGTGCAGTGACAGTCAGTTTAGCTCACAAGTTCTGTATTGTATTTAACCCCTGTAGGGTCGTGCCTTTGCACACTTATTCACTAGTCCTGTATGTCTGTGTGACCGCTCAGGATTGTGCAGTGACAGACAGTTTAGCTCACAAGTTCTGTATTGTATTTAACCCCTGTAGGGTCGTGCCCTTGCACACTTATTCACTAGTCCTGTATGTCTGTGTGACTGCTCAGGATTATGTAGTGACAAACTTTATAGCTCACACGTCCTGTATTGTATTTAACCCCTGTAGGGTCGTGCCCTTGCACACTTATTCACTAGTCCTGTATGTCTGTGTTACCGCTCAGGAGTGTGTTGTGACAGACAGTTTAGCTCACACGTGCTGTATTTTATTTAACCCCTGTAGGGTCATGCCCCTGCACACTTATTCACTAGTCTTGTATGTCTGTGTGACCGCTCAGGAGTGTGTTGTGACAGACCGTTTAGCTCACACGTGCTGTATTTTATTTAACCCCTGTAGGGTCATGCCCCTGCACACTTATTCACTAGTCTTGTATGTCTGTGTGACCGCTCAGGATTGTGTAGTGACAGACAGTTTAGCTCACACATGTTGTATTTTATTTAACCCCTGTAGGGTCGTGCCCTTGCACACTTATTCACTAGTCCTGTATGTCTGTGTGACCGCTCAGGATTTTGTAGTGACAGACAGTTTAGCTCACACGTGCTATATTGTATTTAACCCCTGTAGGGTCGTTCCCATGCACACTTAATCACTAGTCCTGTATGTCTGTGTGACTGCTCAGGAGTGTGTAGTGACAGACAGTTTATCTCACACATGCTGTATTTTATTTAATCCCTGTAGGGTCGTTCCCTTGCACACTTAATCACTAGTTCTGTGTGTCTGCGTGGCCGCTCAGGATTGTGTAGTGACAGACAGTTTAGCTCACAAGTTCTGTATTGTATTTAACCCCTGTAGGGTCGTGCCCTTGCACACTTATTCACTAGTCCTGTATGTCTGTGTGACCACTCAGGATTGTGTAGTGACAGAGAGTTTAGCTCACAAGTTCTGTATTGTATTTAACCCCTGTAGGGTCGTGCCCTTGCACACTTATTGAATAGTCCTGTATATCTGTGTGACCGCTCAGGATTGTGTAGTGACAGACAGTTTAGCTCACAAGTTCTGTATTGTATTTATCCCCTGTAGGGTCATGCCCTTGCACACTTATTCACTAGTCCTGTATGTCTGTGTGACTGCTCAGGATTGTGTAGTGACAGACAGTCTAGCTCAAAAGTGCTGTATTGTATTTACCCCTGTAGGGTCGTGCCCTTGCACACTTATTCACTAGTCCTGTATGTCTGTGTGACCGCTCAGGATTCTGCAGTGACAGTTTAGCTCACAAGTGCTTTATTGTATTTAACCCCTGTAGAGTCATGCCCTTGCACACGTATTCACTAGTCTTGTATGTCTGTGTGACCGCTAAGGATTCTGCAGTGACAGACAGTTTAGCTCACAAGTTCTGTATTGTATTTAACCCTTGTAGGGTCATGCCCTTGCACACTTATTAACTAGTCCTGTATGTCTGTGTGGCCGCTCAGGAGTGTGTAGTGAAAGACAGTTTAGCTCACAAGTGCTGTATTGTATTTAACCCCTGTAGGGTCGTGCCTTTGCACACTTATTCACTAGTCCTGTATGTCTGTGTGACCGCTCAGGATTGTGCAGTGACAGACAGTTTAGCTCACAAGTTCTGTATTGTATTTAACCCCTGTAGGGTCGTGCCCTTGCACAATTATTCACTAGTCCTGTATGTCTGTGTGACTGCTCAGGATTGTGCAGTGACAGACAGTTTAGCTCACAAGTTCTGTAATATATTTAACCCCTGTAAGGTCGTGCCCTTGCACACTTAATCACTAGTTCTGTGTGTCTGCGTGACCGCTCAGGATTGTGTAGTGACAGACAGTATAGCTCACACGTGCTGTATTGTATTTAGCCCCTGTAGGGTCGTGCCCTTGCACACTTATTCACTAGTCCTGTTTGTCTGTGTGACCGCTCAGGATTGTGCAGTGACAGACAGTTTAGCTCACAAGTTCTGTATTGTATTTAACCCCTGTAGGGTCGTGCCCTTGCACACTTATTCACTAGTCCTGTTTGTCTGTGTAACTGCTCAGGATTGTGCAGTGACAGTTTAGCTCACAAGTTCTGTAATATATTTAACCCCTGTAGGGTCGTGCCCTTGCACACTTATTCACTAGTCCTGTATGTCTGTGTGACCGCTCAGGATTATGTAGTGACAAACTTTATAGCTCACACGTCCTGTATTGTATTTAACCCCTGTAGGGTCATGCCCTTGCACACTTATTCACTAGTCCTGTATGTCTGTGTTACTGCTCAGGAGTGTGTTGTGACAGACAGTTTAGCTCACACGTGCTGTATTTTATTTAACTCCTGTAGGGTCGTGCCCTTGCACACTTATTCACTAGTCCTGTATGTCTGTGTGACCGCTCAGGATTGTGTAGTGACAGACAGTTTAGCTCACACGTGCTATATTGTATTTAACCCCTGTAGGGTCGTTCCCTTGCACACTTAATCACTAGTCCTGTATGTCTGTGTGACTGCTCAGGAGTGTGTAGTGACAGACAGTTTAGCTCACACATGCTGTATTTTATTTAATCCCTGTAGGGTCGTTCCCTTGCACACTTAATCACTAGTCCTGTGTGTCTGCGTGGCCACTCAGGATTGTGTAGTGACAGACAGTATAGCTCACACGTGCTGTATTGTATTTAGCCCCTGTAGGGTCGTGCCCTTGCACACTTATTCACTAGTCCTTATATCTGTGTGACCTCTCAGGATTGTGTAGTGACAGACAGTTTAGCTCAAACATGCTGTATTGTATTTAGCCCCTGTAGGGTCATGCCCTTGCACACTTATTCACTAGTCCTGTATGTCTGTGTGACTGCTCAGGATTGAGTAGTGACAGACAGTTTAGCTCACAAGTTCTGTAATATATTAAACCCCTGTAGGGACATGCTCTTGCACACTTATTCACTAGCCCTGTATGTCTGTGTTACTGCTCTGGATTGTGTAGTGACAGACTGTCTAGCTCAAAAGTGCTGTATTGTATTTAACCCCTGTAGGGTCGTGCCCTTGCACACTTATTCACTAGTCCTGTATGTCTGTGTGACCGCTCAGGATTCTGCAGTGACAGACAGTTTAGCTCACAAGTGCTTTATTGTATTTAACCCCTGTAGGGTCATGCCCTTGCACACATATTCACTAGTCTTGTATGTCTGTGTGACCGCTCAGGATTCTGCAGTGACAGACAGTTTAGCTCACACGTACTGTATTGTATTTAGCCCCTGTAGGGTCGTGCCCTTGCACACTTATTCACTAGTCTTGTATGTCTGTGTGACCGTTCAGGATTGTGTAGTGACAGACAGTTTAGCTCACACGTACTGTATTGTATTTAACCCCTGTAGGGTCGTGCCCTTGCACACTTATTCACTAGTCCTGTATGTCTGTGTGACTGCTCAGGATTGTGCAGTGACAGACAGTTTAGCTCACAAGTTCTGTAATATATTTAACCCCTGTAAGGTCGTGCCCTTGCACACTTATTCACTAGTCCTGTATATCTGTGTGACCGCTCAGGATTATGTAGTGACAAACTTTATAGCTCACACGTCCTGTATTGTATTTAACCCCTGTAGGGTCGTGCCCTTGCACACTTATTCACTAGTCCTATATGTCTGTGTTACCGCTCAGGAGTGTGTTGTGACAGACAGTTTAGCTCACACGTCCTATATTGTATTTAACCCCTGTAGGGTCGTTCCCTTGCACAATTAATCACTAGTCCTGTATGTTTGTGTGACTGCTCAGGAGTGTGTAGTGACAGACAGTTTAGCTCACACATGCTGCATTTTATTTAATCCCTTTAGGGTCGTTCCCTTGCACACTTAATCACTAGTTCTGTGTGTCTGCGTGACCGCTCAGGATTGTGTAGTGACAGACAGTATAGCTCACACGTGCTGTATTGTATTTAGCCCCTGTAGGGTCGTGCCCTTGCACACTTATTCACTAGTCTTGTATGTCTGTGTGACCGCTTAGGATTGTGTACTGACAGACAGTTTAGCTCACACGTGCTGTATTGTATTTAACCCCTGTAGGGTCGTGCCCTTGCACACTTATTCACTAGTCCTGTATGTCTGTGTGACTGCTCAGGATTGTGCAGTGACAGACAGTTTAGCTCACAAGTTCTGTAATATATTTAACCCCTGTAAGGTCGTGCCCTTGCACACTTATTCACTAGTCCTGTATGTCTGTGTGACCGCTCAGGATTATGTAGTGACAAACTTTATAGCTCACACGTCCTGTATTGTATTTAACCCCTGTAGGGTCGTGCCCTTGCACACTTATTCACTAGTCCTGTATGTCTGTGTTACCGCTCAGGAGTGTGTTGTGACAGACAGTTTAGCTCACACGTGCTGTATTTTATTTAACCCCTGTAGGGTCATGCCCCTGCACACTTATTCACTAGTCTTGTATGTCTGTGTGACCGCTCAGGATTGTGTAGTGACAGACAGTTTAGCCCACACATGTTGTATTTTATTTAACCCCTGTAGGGTCGTGCCCTTGCACACTTATTCACTAGTCCTGTATGTCTGTGTGACCGCTCAGGATTGTGTAGTGACAGACAGTTTAGCTCACACGTGCTATATTGTATTTAACCCCTGTAGGGTCGTTCCCTTGCACACTTAATCACTAGTCCTGTGTGACTGCTCAGGAGTGTGTAGTGACAGACAGTTTATCTCACACATGCTGTATTTTATTTAATCCCGGTAGGGTCGTTCCCTTGCACACTTAATCACTAGTTCTGTGTGTCTGCGTGACCGCTCAGGATTGTGTAGTGACAGACAGTATAGCTCACACGTGCTGTATTGTATTTAGCCCCTGTAGGGTCATGCCCTTGCACACTTATTCACTAGTCCTGTATGTCTGTGTGACCGTTCAGGATTGTGTAGTGACAGACAGTTTAGCTCACACGTACTGTATTGTATTTAACCCCTGTAGGGTCATACCCTTGCACACTTATTCACTAGTGCTGTTTGTCTGTGTGACCGCTCAGGATTGTGCAGTGACAGACAGTTTAGCTCACAAGTTCTGTATTGTATTTAACCCCTGTAGGGTCGTGCCCTTGCACACTTATTCACTAGTCCTGTTTGTCTGTGTGACTGCTCAGGATTGTGCAGTGACAGACAGTTTAGCTCACAAGTTCTGTAATATATTTAACCCCTGTAGGGTCGTGCCCTTGCACACTTATTCACTAGTCCTGTATGTCTGTGTGACCGCTCAAGATTATGTAGTGACAAACTTTATAGCTCACACGTGCTGTATTGTATTTAACCCCTGTAGGGTCGTGCCCTTGCACACTTATTCACTAGTCCTGTATGTCTGTGTTACCGCTCAGGAGTGTTTTGTGACGGACAGTTTAGCTCACACGTGCTGTATTTTATTTAACCCCTGTAGGGTCATGCCCCTGCACACTTATTCACTAGTCTTGTATGTCTGTGTGACCGCTCAGGATTGTGTAGTGACAGACAGTTTAGCTCACACATGTTGTATTTTATTTAACCCCTGTAGGGTCGTGCCCTTGCACACTTATTCACTAGTCCTGTATGTCTGTGTGACCGCTCAGGATTGTGTAGTGACAGACAGTTTAGCTCACACGTGCTATATTGTATTTAACCCCTGTAGGGTCGTTCCCTTGCACACTTAATCACTAGTCCTGTATGTCTGTGTGACTGCTCAGGAGTGTGTAGTGACAGACAGTTTATCTCACACATGCTGTATTTTATTTAATCCCTGTAGGGTCATTCCCTTGCACACTTAATCACTAGTTCTGTGTGTCTGCGTGGCCGCTCAGGATTGTGTAGTGACAGACAGTTTAGCTCACAAGTTCTGTATTGTATTTAACCCCTGTAGGGTCGTGCCCTTGCACACTTATTCACTAGTCCTGTATGTCTGTGTGACCACTCAGGATTGTGTAGTGACAGAGAGTTTAGCTCACAAGTTCTGTATTGTATTTAACCCCTGTAGGGTCGTGCCCTTGCACACTTATTGAATAGTCCTGTATATCTGTGTGACCGCTCAGGATTGTGTAGTGACAGACAGTTTAGCTCACACGTGCTGTATTGTATTTAGCCCCTGTAGGGTCATGCTCTTGCACACTTATTCACTAGTCCTGTATGTCTGTGTGACTGCTCAGGATTGAGTAGTGACAGACAGTTTAGCTCACAAGTTCTGTATTGTATTTAACCCCTGTAGGGTCATGCCCTTGCACACTTATTCACTAGTCCTGTATGTCTGTGTGACCGCTCAGGATTGTGTAGTGACAGACAGTTTAGCTCACAAGTTCTGTATTGTATTTATCCCCTGTAGGGTCGTGCCTTTGCACACTTAATCACTAGTCCTGTATGTCTGTGTGACCGCTCAGGATTGTGTAGTGACAGACAGTTTAGCTCACAAGTTCTGTATTGTATTTATCCCCTGTAGGGTCGTGCCCTTGCACACTTATTCACTAGTCCTGTATGTCTGTGTGACTGCTCAGGATTGTGTAGTGACAGACAGTCTAGCTCAAAAGTGCTGTATTGTATTTAACCCCTGTAGGGTCGTGCCCTTGCACACTTATTCACTAGTCCTGTATGTCTGTGTGACCGCTCAGGATTCTGCAGTGACAGTTTAGCTCACAAGTGCTTTATTGTATTTAACCCCTGTAGAGTCATGCCCTTGCACACGTATTCACTAGTCTTGTATGTCTGTGTGACCGCTAAGGATTCTGCAGTGACAGACAGTATAGCTCACACATGCTGTATTGTATTTAGCCCCTGTAGGGTCGTGCCCTTGCACACTTATTCACTAGTCTTGTACGTCTGTGTGACCGTTCAGGATTGTGTAGTGACAGACAGTTTAGCTCACACGTACTGTATTGTATTTAACCCCTGTAGGGTCGTGCCCTTGCACAATTATTCACTAGTCCTGTATGTCTGTGTGACTGCTCAGGATTGTGCAGTGACAGACAGTTTAGCTCACAAGTTCTGTAATATATTTAACCCCTGTAAGGTCGTGCCCTTGCACACTTAATCACTAGTTCTGTGTGTCTGCGTGACCGCTCAGGATTGTGTAGTGACAGACAGTATAGCTCACACGTGCTGTATTGTATTTAGCCCCTGTAGGGTCGTGCCCTTGCACACTTATTCACTAGTCCTGTTTGTCTGTGTGACCGCTCAGGATTGTGCAGTGACAGACAGTTTAGCTTACAAGTTCTGTATTGTATTTAACCCCTGTAGGGTCGTGCCCTTGCACACTTATTCACTAGTCCTGTTTGTCTGTGTAACTGCTCAGGATTGTGCAGTGACAGACAGTTTAGCTCACAAGTTCTGTAATATATTTAACCCCTGTAGGGTCGTGCCCTTGCACACTTATTCACTAGTCCTGTATGTCTGTGTGACCGCTCAGGATTATGTAGTGACAAACTTTATAGCTCACACGTCCTGTATTGTATTTAACCCCTGTAGGGTCATGCCCTTGCACACTTATTCACTAGTCCTGTATGTCTGTGTTACTGCTCAGGAGTGTGTTGTGACAGACAGTTTAGCTCACACGTGCTGTATTTTATTTAACTCCTGTAGGGTCGTGCCCTTGCACACTTATTCACTAGTCCTGTATGTCTGTGTGATCGCTCAGGATTGTGTAGTGACAGACAGTTTAGCTCACACGTGCTATATTGTATTTAACCCCTGTAGGGTCGTTCCCTTGCACACTTAATCACTAGCCCTGTATGTCTGTGTGACTGCTCAGGAGTGTGTAGTGACAGACAGTATAGCTCACACGTGCTGTATTGTATTTAGCCCCTGTAGGGTCGTGCCCTTGCACACTTATTCACTAGTCCTTATATCTGTGTGACCGCTCAGGATTGTGTAGTGACAGACAGTTTAGCTCAAACGTGCTGTATTGTATTTAGCCCCTGTAGGGTCATGCCCTTGCACACTTATTCACTAGTCCTGTATGTCTGTGTGACTGCTCAGGATTGAGTAGTGACAGACAGTTTAGCTCACAAGTTCTGTAATATATTAAACCCCTGTAGGGACATGCTCTTGTACACTTATTCACTAGCCCTGTATGTCTGTGTTACTGCTCTGGATTGTGTAGTGACAGACTGTCTAGCTCAAAAGTGCTGTATTGTATTTAACCCCTGTAGGGTCGTGCCCTTGCACACTTATTCACTAGTCCTGTATGTCTGTGTGACCGCTCAGGATTCTGCAGTGACAGACAGTTTAGCTCACAAGTGCTTTATTGTATTTAACCCCTGTAGGGTCATGCCCTTGCACACATATTCACTAGTCTTGTATGTCTGTGTGACCGCTCAGGATTCTGCAGTGACAGACAGTTTAGCTCACACGTACTGTATTGTATTTAGCCTCTGTAGGGTCGTGCCCTTGCACACTTATTCACTAGTCTTGTATGTCTGTGTGACCGTTCAGGATTGTGTAGTGACAGACAGTTTAGCTCACACGTACTGTATTGTATTTAACCCCTGTAGGGTCGTGCCCTTGCACACTTATTCACTAGTCCTGTATGTCTGTGTGACTGCTCAGGATTGTGCAGTGACAGACAGTTTAGCTCACAAGTTCTGTAATATATTTAACCCCTGTAAGGTCGTGCCCTTGCACACTTATTCACTAGTCCTGTATATCTGTGTGACCGCTCAGGATTATGTAGTGACAAACTTTATAGCTCACACGTCCTGTATTGTATTTAACCCCTGTAGGGTCGTGCCCTTGCACACTTATTCACTAGTCCTGTATGTCTGTGTTACCGCTCAGGAGTGTGTTGTGACAGACAGTTTAGCTCACACGTCCTATATTGTATTTAACCCCTGTAGGGTCGTTCCCTTGCACAATTAATCACTAGTCCTGTATGTTTGTGTGACTGCTCAGGAGTGTGTAGTGACAGACAGTTTAGCTCACACATGCTGCATTTTATTTAATCCCTTTAGGGTCGTTCCCTTGCACACTTAATCACTAGTTCTGTGTGTCTGCGTGACCGCTCAGGATTGTGTAGTGACAGACAGTATAGCTCACACGTGCTGTATTGTATTTAGCCCCTGTAGGGTCGTGCCCTTGCACACTTATTCACTAGTCTTGTATGTCTGTGTGACCGCTTAGGATTGTGTACTGACAGACAGTTTAGCTCACACGTGCTGTATTGTATTTAACCCCTGTAGGGTCGTGCCCTTGCACACTTATTCACTAGTCCTGTATGTCTGTGTGACTGCTCAGGATTGTGCAGTGACAGACAGTTTAGCTCACAAGTTCTGTAATATATTTAACCCCTGTAAGGTCGTGCCCTTGCACACTTATTCACTAGTCCTGTATGTCTGTGTGACCGCTCAGGATTATGTAGTGACAAACTTTATAGCTCACACGTCCTGTATTGTATTTAACCCCTGTAGGGTCGTGCCCTTGCACACTTATTCACTAGTCCTGTATGTCTGTGTTACCGCTCAGGAGTGTGTTGTGACAGACAGTTTAGCTCACACGTGCTGTATTTTATTTAACCCCTGTAGGGTCATGCCCCTGCACACTTATTCACTAGTCTTGTATGTCTGTGTGACCGCTCAGGATTGTGTAGTGACAGACAGTTTAGCCCACACATGTTGTATTTTATTTAACCCCTGTAGGGTCGTGCCCTTGCACACTTATTCACTAGTCCTGTATGTCTGTGTGACCGCTCAGGATTGTGTAGTGACAGACAGTTTAGCTCACACGTGCTATATTGTATTTAACCCCTGTAGGGTCGTTCCCTTGCACACTTAATCACTAGTCCTGTGTGACTGCTCAGGAGTGTGTAGTGACAGACAGTTTATCTCACACATGCTGTATTTTATTTAATCCCGGTAGGGTCGTTCCCTTGCACACTTAATCACTAGTTCTGTGTGTCTGCGTGACCGCTCAGGATTGTGTAGTGACAGACAGTATAGCTCACACGTGCTGTATTGTATTTAGCCCCTGTAGGGTCATGCCCTTGCACACTTATTCACTAGTCCTGTATGTCTGTGTGACCGTTCAGGATTGTGTAGTGACAGACAGTTTAGCTCACACGTACTGTATTGTATTTAACCCCTGTAGGGTCATACCCTTGCACACTTATTCACTAGTGCTGTTTGTCTGTGTGACCGCTCAGGATTGTGCAGTGACAGACAGTTTAGCTCACAAGTTCTGTATTGTATTTAACCCCTGTAGGGTCGTGCCCTTGCACACTTATTCACTAGTCCTGTTTGTCTGTGTGACTGCTCAGGATTGTGCAGTGACAGACAGTTTAGCTCACAAGTTCTGTAATATATTTAACCCCTGTAGGGTCGTGCCCTTGCACACTTATTCACTAGTCCTGTATGTCTGTGTGACCGCTCAAGATTATGTAGTGACAAACTTTATAGCTCACACGTGCTGTATTGTATTTAACCCCTGTAGGGTCGTGCCCTTGCACACTTATTCACTAGTCCTGTATGTCTGTGTTACCGCTCAGGAGTGTTTTGTGACAGACAGTTTAGCTCACACGTGCTGTATTTTATTTAACCCCTGTAGGGTCATGCCCCTGCACACTTATTCACTAGTCTTGTATGTCTGTGTGACCGCTCAGGATTGTGTAGTGACAGACAGTTTAGCTCACACATGTTGTATTTTATTTAACCCCTGTAGGGTCGTGCCCTTGCACACTTATTCACTAGTCCTGTATGTCTGTGTGACCGCTCAGGATTGTGTAGTGACAGACAGTTTAGCTCACACGTGCTATATTGTATTTAACCCCTGTAGGGTCGTTCCCTTGCACACTTAATCACTAGTCCTGTATGTCTGTGTGACTGCTCAGGAGTGTGTAGTGACAGACAGTTTATCTCACACATGCTGTATTTTATTTAATCCCTGTAGGGTCATTCCCTTGCACACTTAATCACTAGTTCTGTGTGTCTGCGTGGCCGCTCAGGATTGTGTAGTGACAGACAGTTTAGCTCACAAGTTCTGTATTGTATTTAACCCCTGTAGGGTCGTGCCCTTGCACACTTATTCACTAGTCCTGTATGTCTGTGTGACCACTCAGGATTGTGTAGTGACAGAGAGTTTAGCTCACAAGTTCTGTATTGTATTTAACCCCTGTAGGGTCGTGCCCTTGCACACTTATTGAATAGTCCTGTATATCTGTGTGACCGCTCAGGATTGTGTAGTGACAGACAGTTTAGCTCACACGTGCTGTATTGTATTTAGCCCCTGTAGGGTCATGCTCTTGCACACTTATTCACTAGTCCTGTATGTCTGTGTGACTGCTCAGGATTGAGTAGTGACAGACAGTTTAGCTCACAAGTTCTGTATTGTATTTAACCCCTGTAGGGTCATGCCCTTGCACACTTATTCACTAGTCCTGTATGTCTGTGTGACCGCTCAGGATTGTGTAGTGACAGACAGTTTAGCTCACAAGTTCTGTATTGTATTTATCCCCTGTAGGGTCATGCCCTTGCACACTTATTCACTAGTCCTGTATGTCTGTGTGACTGCTCAGGATTGTGTAGTGACAGACAGTCTAGCTCAAAAGTGCTGTATTGTATTTAACCCCTGTAGGGTCGTGCCCTTGCACACTTATTCACTAGTCCTGTATGTCTGTGTGACCGCTCAGGATTCTGCAGTGACAGTTTAGCTCACAAGTGCTTTATTGTATTTAACCCCTGTAGAGTCATGCCCTTGCACACGTATTCACTAGTCTTGTATGTCTGTGTGACCGCTAAGGATTCTGCAGTGACAGACAGTTTAGCTCACAAGTTCTGTATTGTATTTAACCCTTGTAGGGTCATGCCCTTGCACACTTATTAACTAGTCCTGTATGTCTGTGTGGCCGCTCAGGATTGTGTAGTGACAGACAGTATAGCTCACACATGCTGTATTGTATTTAGCCCCTGTAGGGTCGTGCCCTTGCACACTTATTCACTAGTCTTGTACGTCTGTGTGACCGTTCAGGATTGTGTAGTGACAGACAGTTTAGCTCACACGTACTGTATTGTATTTAACCCCTGTAGGGTCGTGCCCTTGCACAATTATTCACTAGTCCTGTATGTCTGTGTGACTGCTCAGGATTGTGCAGTGACAGACAGTTTAGCTCACAAGTTCTGTAATATATTTAACCCCTGTAAGGTCGTGCCCTTGCACACTTAATCACTAGTTCTGTGTGTCTGCGTGACCGCTCAGGATTGTGTAGTGACAGACAGTATAGCTCACACGTGCTGTATTGTATTTAGCCCCTGTAGGGTCGTGCCCTTGCACACTTATTCACTAGTCCTGTTTGTCTGTGTGACCGCTCAGGATTGTGCAGTGACAGACAGTTTAGCTCACAAGTTCTGTATTGTATTTAACCCCTGTAGGGTCGTGCCCTTGCACACTTATTCACTAGTCCTGTTTGTCTGTGTAACTGCTCAGGATTGTGCAGTGACAGACAGTTTAGCTCACAAGTTCTGTAATATATTTAACCCCTGTAGGGTCGTGCCCTTGCACACTTATTCACTAGTCCTGTATGTCTGTGTGACCGCTCAGGATTATGTAGTGACAAACTTTATAGCTCACACGTCCTGTATTGTATTTAACCCCTGTAGGGTCATGCCCTTGCACACTTATTCACTAGTCCTGTATGTCTGTGTTACTGCTCAGGAGTGTGTTGTGACAGACAGTTTAGCTCACACGTGCTGTATTTTATTTAACTCCTGTAGGGTCGTGCCCTTGCACACTTATTCACTAGTCCTGTATGTCTGTGTGACCGCTCAGGATTGTGTAGTGACAGACAGTTTAGCTCACACGTGCTATATTGTATTTAACCCCTGTAGGGTCGTTCCCTTGCACACTTAATCACTAGCCCTGTATGTCTGTGTGACTGCTCAGGAGTGTGTAGTGACAGACAGTATAGCTCTCACGTGCTGTATTGTATTTAGCCCCTGTAGGGTCGTGCCCTTGCACACTTATTCACTAGTCCTTATATCTGTGTGACCGCTCAGGATTGTGTAGTGACAGACAGTTTAGCTCAAACGTGCTGTATTGTATTTAGCCCCTGTAGGGTCATGCCCTTGCACACTTATTCACTAGTCCTGTATGTCTGTGTGACTGCTCAGGATTGAGTAGTGACAGACAGTTTAGCTCACAAGTTCTGTAATATATTAAACCCCTGTAGGGACATGCTCTTGCACACTTATTCACTAGCCCTGTATGTCTGTGTTACTGCTCTGGATTGTGTAGTGACAGACTGTCTAGCTCAAAAGTGCTGTATTGTATTTAACCCCTGTAGGGTCGTGCCCTTGCACACTTATTCACTAGTCCTGTATGTCTGTGTGACCGCTCAGGATTCTGCAGTGACAGACAGTTTAGCTCACAAGTGCTTTATTGTATTTAACCCCTGTAGGGTCATGCCCTTGCACACATATTCACTAGTCTTGTATGTCTGTGTGACCGCTCAGGATTCTGCAGTGACAGACAGTTTAGCTCACACGTACTGTATTGTATTTAGCCCCTGTAGGGTCGTGCCCTTGCACACTTATTCACTAGTCTTGTATGTCTGTGTGACCGTTCAGGATTGTGTAGTGACAGACAGTTTAGCTCACACGTACTGTATTGTATTTAACCCCTGTAGGGTCGTGCCCTTGCACACTTATTCACTAGTCCTGTATGTCTGTGTGACTGCTCAGGATTGTGCAGTGACAGACAGTTTAGCTCACAAGTTCTGTAATATATTTAACCCCTGTAAGGTCGTGCCCTTGCACACTTATTCACTAGTCCTGTATATCTGTGTGACCGCTCAGGATTATGTAGTGACAAACTTTATAGCTCACAGGTCCTGTAATGTATTTAACCCCTGTAGGGTCGTGCCCTTGCACACTTATTCACTAGTCCTGTATGTCTGTGTTACCGCTCAGGAGTGTGTTGTGACAGACAGTTTAGCTCACACGTCCTATATTGTATTTAACCCCTGTAGGGTCGTTCCCTTGCACAATTAATCACTAGTCCTGTATGTTTGTGTGACTGCTCAGGAGTGTGTAGTGACAGACAGTTTAGCTCACACATGCTGCATTTTATTTAATCCCTTTAGGGTCGTTCCCTTGCACACTTAATCACTAGTTCTGTGTGTCTGCGTGACCACTCAGGATTGTGTAGTGACAGACAGTATAGCTCACACGTGCTGTATTGTATTTAGCCCCTGTAGGGTCGTGCCCTTGCACACTTATTCACTAGTCTTGTATGTCTGTGTGACTGCTTAGGATTGTGTACTGACAGACAGTTTAGCTCACACGTGCTGTATTGTATTTAACCCCTGTAGGGTCGTGCCCTTGCACACTTATTCACTAGTCCTGTATGTCTGTGTGACTGCTCAGGATTGTGCAGTGACAGACAGTTTAGCTCACAAGTTCTGTAATATATTTAACCCCTGTAAGGTCGTGCCCTTGCACACTTATTCACTAGTCCTGTATGTCTGTGTGACCGCTCAGGATTATGTAGTGACAAACTTTATAGCTCACACGTCCTGTATTGTATTTAACCCCTGTAGGGTCGTGCCCTTGCACACTTATTCACTAGTCCTGTATGTCTGTGTTACCGCTCAGGAGTGTGTTGTGACAGACAGTTTAGCTCACACGTGCTGTATTTTATTTAACCCCTGTAGGGTCATGCCCCTGCACACTTATTCACTAGTCTTGTATGTCTGTGTGACCGCTCAGGATTGTGTAGTGACAGACAGTTTAGCCCACACATGTTGTATTTTATTTAACCCCTGTAGGGTCGTGCCCTTGCACACTTATTCACTAGTCCTGTATGTCTGTGTGACCGCTCAGGATTGTGTAGTGACAGACAGTTTAGCTCACACGTGCTATATTGTATTTAACCCCTGTAGGGTCGTTCCCTTGCACACTTAATCACTAGTCCTGTGTGACTGCTCAGGAGTGTGTAGTGACAGACAGTTTATCTCACACATGCTGTATTTTATTTAATCCCGGTAGGGTCGTTCCCTTGCACACTTAATCACTAGTTCTGTGTGTCTGCGTGACCGCTCAGGATTGTGTAGTGACAGACAGTTTAGCTCACACGTACTGTATTGTATTTAACCCCTGTAGGGTCATACCCTTGCACACTTATTCACTAGTGCTGTTTGTCTGTGTGACCGCTCAGGATTGTGCAGTGACAGACAGTTTAGCTCACAAGTTCTGTATTGTATTTAACCCCTGTAGGGTCGTGCCCTTGCACACTTATTCACTAGTCCTGTTTGTCTGTGTGACTGCTCAGGATTGTGCAGTGACAGACAGTTTAGCTCACAAGTTCTGTAATATATTTAACCCCTGTAGGGTCGTGCCCTTGCACACTTATTCACTAGTCCTGTATGTCTGTTTGCCCGCTCAAGATTATGTAGTGACAAACTTTATAGCTCACACGTGCTGTATTGTATTTAACCCCTGTAGGGTCGTGCCCTTGCACACTTATTCACTAGTCCTGTATGTCTGTGTGACCGCTCAGGATTGTGTAGTGATAGACAGTTTAGCTCACACGTGCTATATTGTATTTAACCCCTGTAGGGTCGTTCCCTTGCACACTTAATCACTAGTCCTGTATGTCTGTGTGACTGCTCAAAGTGTAGTGACAGACAGTTTAGCTCACACATGCTGTATTTTATTTAATCCCTGTAGGGTCGTTCCCTTGCACACTTAATCACTAGTCCTGTGTGTCTGCGTGGCCACTCAGGATTGTGTAGTGACAGACAGTATAGCTCACACGTGCTGTATTGTATTTAGCCCCTGTAGGGTCGTGCCCTTGCACACTTATTCACTAGTCCTGTATATCTGTGTGACTGCTCAGGATTGAGTAGTGACAGACAGTTTAGCTCACAAGTTCTGTAATATATTAAACCCCTGTAGGGACATGCTCTTGCACACTTATTCACTAGCCCTGTATGTCTGTGTTACTGCTCAGGATTGTGTAGTGACAGACAGTCTAGCTCAAAAGTGCTGTATTGTATTTAACCCCTGTAGGGTCGTGCCCTTGCACACTTATTCACTAGTCCTGTATGTCTGTGTGACCGCTCAGGATTCTGCAGTGACAGACAGTTTAGCTCACAAGTGCTTTATTGTATTTAACCCCTGTAGGGTCATGCCCTTGCACACGTATTCACTAGTCTTGTATGTCTGTGTGACCGCTCAGGAATCTGCAGTGACAGACAGTTTAGCTCACACGTACTGTATTGTATTTAGCCCCTGTAGGGTCGTGCCCTTGCACACTTATTCACTAGTCTTGTATGTCTGTGTGACCGTTCAGGATTGTGTAGTGACAGACAGTTTAGCTCACACGTACTGTATTGTATTTAACCCCTGTAGGGTCGTGCCCTTGCACACTTATTCACTCGTCCTGTATGTCTGTGTGACTGCTCAGGATTGTGCAGTGACAGACAGTTTAGCTCACAAGTTCTGTAATATATTTAACCCCTGTAAGGTCGTGCCCTTGCACACTTATTCACTAGTCCTGTATGTCTGTGTGACCGCTCAGGATTATGTAGTGACAAACTTTATAGCTCACACGTCCTGTATTGTATTTAACCCCTGTAGGGTCGTGCCCTTGCACACTTATTCACTAGTCCTGTATGTCTGTGTTACCGCTCAGGAGTGTGTAGTGACAGACAGTATAGCTCACACGTGCTGTATTGTATTTAACCCCTGTAGGGTCATGCCCTTGCACACTTATTCACTAGTCCTGTATGTCTGTGTTACCGCTCAGGAGTGTGTTGTGACAGACAGTTTAGCTCACACGTGCTGTATTTTATTTAACCCCTGTAGGGTCGTGCCCTTGCACACTTATTCACTAGTCCTGTATGTCTGTGTGACCGCTCAGGATTGTGTAGTGACAGACAGTTTAGCTCACACGTCCTATATTGTATTTAACCCCTGTAGGGTCGTTCCCTTGCACACTTAATCACTAGTCCTGTATGTCTGTGTGACTGCTCAGGAGTGTGCAGTGACATGCAGTTTAGCTCACACGTACTGTATTGCATTTAGCCCCTGTAGGGTCGTGCCCTTGCACACTTATTCACTAGTCTTGTATGTCTGTGTGACCGTTCAGGATTGTGTAGTGACAGACAATTTAGCTCACACGTACTGTATTGTATTTAACCCCTGTAGGGTCATGCCCTTGCACACTTATTCACTAGTCCTGTATGTCTGTGTGACCGCTCAGGATTGTGCAGTGACAGACAGTTTAGCTCACAAGTTCTGTATTGTATGTAACCCCTGTAGGGTCGTGCCCTTGCACACTTATTCACTAGTCCTGTTTGTCTGTGTGACTGCTCAGGATTGTGCAGTGACAGACAGTTTAGCTCACAAGTTCTGTAATATATTTAACCCCTGTAGGGTCGTGCCCTTGCACACTTTTTCACTAGTCCTGTATGTCTGTGTGACCGCTCAGGATTATGTAGTGACAAACTTTATAGCTCACATGTCCTGTATTGTATTTAACCCCTGTAGGGTCGTGCCCTTGCACACTTATTCAGTAGTCCTGTATGTCTGTGTGACCGCTCAGGATTATGTAGTGACAAACTTTATAGCTCACACGTCCTGTATTGTATTTAACCCCTGTAGGGTCGTGCCCTTGCACACTTATTCACTAGTCCTGTATGTCTGTGTTACCACTCAGGAGTGTGTTGTGACAGACAGTTTAGCTCACACGTGCTGTATTTTATTAACCCCTGTAGGGTCATGCCCCTGCACACTTATTCACTAGTCTTGTATGTCTGTGTGACCGCTTAGGATTGTGTACTGACAGACAGTTTAGCTCACACATGCTGTATTTTATTTAACTCCTGTAGGGTTGTGCCCTTGCACACTTATTCACTAGTCCTGTATGTCTGTGTGACCGCTCAGGATTGTGTAGTGACAGACAGTTAAGATCACACTTGCTGTATTGTATTTAACCCCTGTAGGGTCGTGCCCTTGCACGCTTATTCACTAGTCCTGTATGTCTGTGTGACCGCTCAGGATTATGTAGTGACAAACTTTATAGCTCACACGTCCTGTATTGTATTTAACCCCTGTAGGGTCGTGCCCTTGCACACTTATTCACTAGTCCTGTATGTCTGTGTTACCGCTCAGGAGTGTGTTGTGACAGACAGTTTAGCTCACAAGTTCTGTATTGTATTTAGCCCCTGTAGGGTCATGCCCTTGCACACTTATTCACTAGTCCTGTATGTCTGTGTGACAGCTCAGGATTTTGTAGTGACAGACAGTTTAGCTCACACGTGCTGTATTGTATTTAGCCCCTGTAGGGTCATGCCCTTGCACACTTATTCACTAGTCCTGTATGTCTGTGTGACAGCTCAGGATTTTGTAGTGACAGACAGTTTAGCTCACACGTGCTGTATTGTTTTTAACTCTTGTAGGGTCATGCCCTTGCACACTTATTCACTAGTCCTGTATGTCTGTGTGACTGCTCAGAATTTTGTAGTGACAGACAGCTTACCTCACAAGTGCTGTATTGTATTTAACCCCTGTAGGGTTGTGCTGTATTTTATTTAACAATATGGTAGAATGAGAGGGCGCTAAAAGCTAAGGTATACTTAACACACCTAATCAGATCAGAATTCTAAATGCAGTAAAAATAAGCGAAGGTAAAAAAGAAATCCCAAAGACAGTATCAATGATAAAAATTATTTACTGGTGGGAACGTTTCCCTAATTGAAGGTGCAATACATATACATATAAAATCATAAAGACAATTAACAATTACATGGAGGTATTAGACAAGATATATTTAACTTTTAGTATACGGAATACCACCCTGAAAAGATAATAAAGCGCTTAAAAATAAAAAATTAAAATAAAAAATTCGCTTAAAAAGCGATATATATTCCAGAGCATAAAAAAACATCTATATCTGGTTCAGTCCATAATGGATCTCCAACAGATAGAATCCCTTATGATTAATAGGGTATATTGTATGTGAGACTTTGCTCCGTGATTATAACAGGATAGTTGATATTTGAGTAACAGCAAAATGTTCTTATTTGGATACTATGTATCCTTATATCACCTGTGATCTTCGGTATATGTGTAACTATGACTCACGAATAGTTGCAGCAGCTGTAACCAAATGCTGCTGATGTCCGTCCGAAGTTCTGCTGTACTGTGTAGTAACACGCTCCTTCCGTGTGGGTAGCCTTCTGGACTGCAGCTCTTAGCCTCCGATATAGGACTCACCACTCTCTGCGTGGAAAAGTGACCGGCTGAAACACGCCGCTCCTTGCGTGTGAGTGACCTGCCGGACTGTAGCTTTCGGCCTCCGATACTCACAGCTCCCTGCTTGTGAATGGTTGACTGGATCCTCGTTGGTAGCCTCACAATCAGAGGACACACTGGGTTCTGCGTGTGTATGACCGGCTTATTCGACTCAGGCAAAACAGATGATTGAATGGACACCCGCTCTTAGCGTGATATACGCGCGGGCAAATACTAGGTACCTAGTGAGTTTAAGTTCTGGTAAACGAGCAACTTCTTACTTCTACGCGTTTCACCCGTATATCTGGGCTTTTTCAAGATGTCAGTTGCTGCCAGAACATTGTTTTAAAAATCCGTTGCTTACTTCTCATTGGATAATCTGTGTCTGGTAATTGTTTCTTAAGGTGGATCTCTCAGGTGAATGTCTCTTAAGGTAGAATCACATGATGATGTATTAATATATTCTTTTATAGATCTTGTTCTCAGTGTCTTCTCGTTATGTCTCATTCTTTAACAATAATTGTGATATATGGTGGATATTCATAAAAATTAATGTGATAGATGGTGGATATTCATAAAAATTAAAAATGGATAATAGATCTTCCTCATTAGAAATTGAAGATTGTATGCTTTCTCAGGGTGGTAATTCCAAAGGGTGGTATTCCGTTTTTGCATCAAAATTCTAGTAACCATATTTTTCAAACAGTGTTGGGGAAATGGTACAGATATATACTAAATTATATTAAATATATATTATTACTGTTATTGTGACTATGGTCTTGGATGCAATTTATTTAATCCATAATAATATAATATGCTCCTTATTGTAAACTGGATTCTCCCATTATTCCGTTGCATCTCCTTAAGGTATAAGTGATTTAGATTCCCTAAGATAAATGTATTTATCAATAAAGTTATGTCAGTACCCTCATTTCATTCCCCATGTTTCAAATTAGATAATACAAAGTTATGTATAAATTTAATAATGAATATTTGTGTAAATCTAAAGGGTTTATACTCCCAAAAGGGTCGTGCCCTTGCACACTTATTCACTAGACCTGTATATCTGTGTTACCGCTCAGGATTGTGTAGTGACAGACAGTTTAGCTCACACGTGCTGTATTGTATTTAACCCCTGTAGGGTCGTGCCCTTGCACACATATTCACTAGTCCTGTATGTATGTGTGACTGCTCAGGATTGTGTAGTGACCGACAGTTTAGCTCACACGTGCTGTATTTTATTTATCCCCTGTAGGGTCATGCCCCTGCACACTTATTCACTAGTCTTGTATGTCTGTGTGACCGCTCAGGATTGTGTAGTGACAGACAGTTTAGCTCACACGTGCTGTATTTTATTTAACCCCTGTAGGGTCGTGCCCTTGCACACTTATTCACTAGTCCTGTATGTCTGTGTGACCGCTCAAGATTGTGTAGTGACAGACAGTTTAGCTCACACGTGCTATATTGTATTTAACCCCTGTAGGGTCGTGCCCTTGCACACTTATTCACTAGTCCTGTATGTCTGTGTGACTGCTCAGGATTGTGTAGTGACAGACAGTTTAGATCACAAGTGCTGTATTGTATTTAACCCCTCTAGGGTCGTGCCCTTGCACACTTATTCACTAGTCCTGTATGTCTGTGTGACCGCTCAGGATTGTGCAGTGACAGACAGTATAGCTCACAAGTGCTGTATTGTATTTAACCCTTGTAGGGTCATGCCCTTGCACACTTATTCACTAGTCCTGTATGTCTGTGTGACCGCTCAGGATTGTGCAGTGACAGACAGTTTAGCTCACAAGTTCTGTATTGTATTTAACCCCTGCAGGGTCATGCCCTTGCACACTTATTTACTAGTCCTGTATGTCTGTATGACCGCTCAGGATTGTGTAGTGACAGACAGTTTAGCTCACAAGTGCTGTATTGTATTTAACCCCTGTAGGGTCGTGTCCTTGCACACTTATTCACTAGTCCTGTATGTCTGTGTGACCGCTCAGGATTGTGTTGTGACAGACAGTTTAGCTCACAAGTGCTGTATTGTATTTAACCCTTGTAGGGTCGTGCCCTTGCACACTTATTCACTAGTCCTGTATGTCTGTGTGACCGCTCAGGATTGTGTAGTGTTTAGCTCACACGTGCTGTATTGTATTTAACCCCTGTAGGGTCATGCCCTTGCACACTTATTCACTAGTCCTGTATGTCTGTATGACCGCTCAGGATTGTGTAGTGACAGACAGTTTAGCTCACAAGTGCTGTATTGTATTTAACCCCTGTAGGGTCGTGTCCTTGCACACTTATTCACTAGTCCTGTATGTCTGTGTGACCGCTCAGGATTGTGTAGTCACAGACAGTTTAGCTCACATGTGCTGTATTTTATTTAACCCCTGTAGGGTCGTGCCCTTGCACACTTATTCACTAGTCCTGTATGTCTGTGTGACCGCTCAGGATTATGTAGTGACAAACTTTATAGCTCACACGTCCTGTATTGTATTTAACCCCTGTAGGGTCGTGCCCTTGCACATTTATTTACTAGTCCTGTGTGATGGATACAAATGGTGACCTATGCGGTTCTGCTTCCTCACTGACTTTGGGATTATATCCTGTGAGTCTGGAATTCTACTTAATTATAGATTGCAACTTTCTTGGGACTGCCCTACTGTGGGACTAGTATCCATTCAGCTGGTGGTAACATAAAAATTCTCCATAGACTTCAATGGAAATAAAAGTTTTTATAATCAGTCTCCAAAATGTACCACTTGAATGTAAACTAGGCCTGAGCAGTGGGGTTGGATGCTTTGGTATTACAGACATTGGGTTAGGTAGGCTCTATGTATTATTGTGTGGGGTTTGTGTATGATTTAATGTCACATTACAATAACTTAAATCTTCAGCGCATTCTTTGGAGTAATAGATAAATATACACTCTCTTTTCTATTGTGATTAAAATGCTGATGGGGACTTTAAATCCTGTTAATTCATGCACATAACCAAGGTTTGCAGAATTTATCGGTCCATAAATGTCCTCAGCAGAAGAGATTAGATAGGGAACCTTAGGTTTTAAGTTGGTTTTGCCAATGCTAAAGTAATATACTTTACACTTATTTATTTCACAGTCAAATAACTAATACAGGAGTTGATCACAATCCTTTATAACAGCAACAAACAGAAAATCACCATGCAGAGTTTTGTAAATAAATCATTGTACAAAGGATTGACAACTACTAATTATATAAAACACACACATACCTACGTTACTCAGACTAATGTGTTACACCTGACCTATAGGTACATCCCTGTGCGTCAGGTGTAATGAGAGCTATTCATACGTCTAATGATCTTTAAATAGCCAACCTAAAGTGCTACTAGATTAGGACAATTAGACAACTAACTAATACATTTTCCTTGTCAGCTATAACGACTTTGTGCAATTGATGTTTTGTCACTTTGAACTAAAATTCCAGTTAAATTGTTCAGATTATTTAATGAGATAAAATGACATCCTGTATACTGTGTGACATTATTGTGTATAATAAGATACGCACAATTTCACTGTCACACATATGTAGTGAGACTATTTCTGGGGGATGTGAGAGGAACAGGTGTTTCAGCCGCATTTAGCTGAAATTCTAGCACATTGGTACCATGTTGTTACTTGTGTGACCTATACACACATTACAGGCTGCATTATACCCAGTGTATAAGCTTACAGAAGGTAAAACTAATGCTATATAACAGGGTGTATATAACTGTACAAACATGTTACTTGTTATACAGTGTGACCTATACACACAGCACTGCTGTATTATACCCAGTGTATAAGCTTACAGAAGGTAAAACTAATGCTATATAACAGGGTGTATATAACTGTACAAACATGTTACTGTTATACAGTGTGTGACCTATACACACAGCACTGCTGTATTATACCCAGTGTATAAGCTTACAGAAGGTAAAACTAATGCTATATAACAGGTGTATATAACTGTACAAACATGTTACTTGTTATACAGTGTGTGTGACCTATACACACAGCACTGCTGTATTATACCCAGTGTATAAGCTTACAGAAGGTAAAACTAATGCTATATAACAGGTGTATATAACTGTACAAACATGTTACTTGTTATACAGTGTGTGACCTATACACACAGCACTGCTGTATTATACCCAGTGTATAAGCTTACAGAAGGTAAAACTAATGCTATATAACAGGGTGTATATAACTGTACAAACATGTTACTTGTTATACAGTGTGTGACCTATACACACAGCACTGCTGTATTATACCCAGTGTATAAGCTTACAGAAGGTAAAACTAATGCTATATAACAGGGTGTATATAACTGTACAAACATGTTACTGTTATACAGTGTGTGACCTATACACACAGCACTGCTGTATTATACCCAGTGTATAAGCTTACAGAAGGTAAAACTAATGCTATATAACAGGTGTATATAACTGTACAAACATGTTACTGTTATACAGTGTGTGACCTATACACACAGCGCTGCTGTATTATACCCAGTGTATAAGCTTACAGAAGGTAAAACTAATGCTATATAACAGGTGTATATAACTGTACAAACATGTTACTTGTTATACAGTGTGTGACCTATACACACAGCACTGCTGTATTATACCCAGTGTATAAGCTTACAGAAGGTAAAACTAATGCTATATAACAGGGTGTATATAACTGTACAAACATGTTACTTGTTATACAGTGTGTGTGACCTATACACACAGCACTGCTGTATTATACCCAGTGTATAAGCTTACAGAAGGTAAAACTAATGCTATATAACAGGGTGTATATAACTGTACAAACATGTTACTGTTATACAGTGTGTGACCTATACACACAGCACTGCTGTATTATACCCAGTGTATAAGCTTACAGAAGGTAAAACTAATGCTATATAACAGGGTGTATATAACTGTACAAACATGTTACTTGTTATACAGTGTGTGACCTATACACACAGCACTGCTGTATTATACCCAGTGTATAAGCTTACAGAAGGTAAAACTAATGCTATATAACAGGGTGTATATAACTGTACAAACATGTTACTTGTTATACAGTGTGTGACCTATACACACAGCACTGCTGTATTATACCCAGTGTATAAGCTTACAGAAGGTAAAACTAATGCTATATAACAGGGTGTATATAACTGTACAAACATGTTACTTGTTATACAGTGTGTGACCTATACACACAGCACTGCTGTATTATACCCAGTGTATAAGCTTACAGAAGGTAAAACTAATGCTATATAACAGGGTGTATATAACTGTACAAACATGTTACTTGTTATACAGTGTGTGTGACCTATACACACAGCACTGCTGTATTATACCCAGTGTATAAGCTTACAGAAGGTAAAACTAATGCTATATAACAGGGTGTATATAACTGTACAAACATGTTACTTGTTATACAGTGTGTGTGACCTATACACACAGCACTGCTGTATTATACCCAGTGTATAAGCTTACAGAAGGTAAAACTAATGCTATATAACAGGGTGTATATAACTGTACAAACATGTTACTTGTTATACAGTGTGTGACCTATACACACAGCGCTGCTGTATTATACCCAGTGTATAAGCTTACAGAAGGTAAAACTAATGCTATATAACAGGGTGTATATAACTGTACAAACATGTTACTTGTTATACAGTGTGTGACCTATACACACAGCACTGCTGTATTATACCCAGTGTATAAGCTTACAGAAGGTAAAACTAATGCTATATAACAGGGTGTATATAACTGTACAAACATGTTACTTGTTATACAGTGTGTGACCTATACACACAGCACTGCTGTATTATACCCAGTGTATAAGCTTACAGAAGGTAAAACTAATGCTATATAACAGGTGTATATAACTGTACAAACATGTTACTGTTATACAGTGTGTGACCTATACACACAGCACTGCTGTATTATACCCAGTGTATAAGCTTACAGAAGGTAAAACTAATGCTATATAACAGGTGTATATAACTGTACAAACATGTTACTTGTTATACAGTGTGTGTGACTTATACACATAGCACTGCTGTATTATACCCAGTGTATAAGCTTACAGAAGGTAAAACTAATGCTATATAACAGGGTGTATATAACTGTACAAACATGTTACTGTTATACAGTGTGTGTGACCTATACACACAGCACTGCTGTATTATACCCAGTGTATAAGCTTACAGAAGGTAAAACTAATGCTATATAACAGGGTGTATATAACTGTACAAACATGTTACTTGTTATACAGTGTGTGTGACCTATACACACAGCACTGCTGTATTATACCCAGTGTATAAGCTTACAGAAGGTAAAACTAATGCTATATAACAGGGTGTATATAACTGTACAAACATGTTACTTGTTATACAGTGTGTGACCTATACACACAGCACTGCTGTATTATACCCAGTGTATAAGCTTACAGAAGGTAAAACTAATGCTATATAACAGGTGTATATAACTGTACAAACATGTTACTGTTATACAGTGTGTGACCTATACACACAGTACTGCTGTATTATACCCAGTGTATAAGCTTACAGAAGGTAAAACTAATGCTATATAACAGGGTGTATATAACTGTACAAACATGTTACTGTTATACAGTGTGTGACCTATACACACAGCACTGCTGTATTATACCCAGTGTATAAGCTTACAGAAGGTAAAACTAATGCTATATAACAGGGTGTATATAACTGTACAAACATGTTACTGTTATACAGTGTGTGACCTATACACACAGTACTGCTGTATTATACCCAGTGTATAAGCTTACAGAAGGTAAAACTAATGCTATATAACAGGGTGTATATAACTGTACAAACATGTTACTGTTATACAGTGTGTGACCTATACACACAGCACTGCTGTATTATACCCAGTGTATAAGCTTACAGAAGGTAAAACTAATGCTATATAACAGGGTGTATATAACTGTACAAACATGTTACTTGTTATACAGTGTGTGTGACCTATACACACAGCACTGCTGTATTATACCCAGTGTATAAGCTTACAGAAGGTAAAACTAATGCTATATAACAGGTGTATATAACTGTACAAACATGTTACTTGTTATACAGTGTGTGACCTATACACACAGCACTGCTGTATTATACCCAGTGTATAAGCTTACAGAAGGTAAAACTAATGCTATATAACAGGTGTATATAACTGTACAAACATGTTACTGTTATACAGTGTGTGACCTATACACACAGCACTGCTGCATTATACCCAGTGTATAAGCTTACAGAAGGTAAAACTAATGCTATATAACAGGGTGTATATAACTGTACAAACATGTTACTTGTTATACAGTGTGTGACCTATACACACAGCACTGCTGTATTATACCCAGTGTATAAGCTTACAGAAGGTAAAACTAATGCTATATAACAGGTGTATATAACTGTACAAACATGTTACTGTTATACAGTGTGTGACCTATACACACAGCACTGCTGTATTATACCCAGTGTATAAGCTTACAGAAGGTAAAACTAATGCTATATAACAGGGTGTATATAACTGTACAAACATGTTACTTGTTATACAGTGTGTGTGACCTATACACACAGCACTGCTGCATTATACCCAGTGTATAAGCTTACAGAAGGTAAAACTAATGCTATATAACAGGGTGTATATAACTGTACAAACATGTTACTTGTTATACAGTGTGTGTGACCTATACACACAGCACTGCTGTATTATACCCAGTGTATAAGCTTACAGAAGGTAAAACTAATGCTATATAACAGGTGTATATAACTGTACAAACATGTTACTGTTATACAGTGTGTGACCTATACACACAGCACTGCTGTATTATACCCAGTGTATAAGCTTACAGAAGGTAAAACTAATGCTATATAACAGGGTGTATATAACTGTACAAACATGTTACTTGTTATACAGTGTGTGACCTATACACACAGCACTGCTGTATTATACCCAGTGTATAAGCTTACAGAAGGTAAAACTAATGCTATATAACAGGGTGTATATAACTGTACAAACATGTTACTTGTTATACAGTGTGTGTGACCTATACACACAGTACTGCTGTATTATACCCAGTGTATAAGCTAACAGAAGGTAAAACTAATGCTATATAACAGGTGTATATAACTGTACAAACATGTTACTGTTATACAGTGTGTGTGACCTATACACACAGCACTGCTGTATTATACCCAGTGTATAAGCTTACAGAAGGTAAAACTAATGCTATATAACAGGTGTATATAACTGTACAAACATGTTACTGTTATACAGTGTGTGTGACCTATACACACAGCACTGCTGTATTATACCCAGTGTATAAGCTTACAGAAGGTAAAACTTATGCTATATAACAGGTGTATATAACTGTACAAACATGTTACTGTTATACAGTGTGTGACCTATACACACAGCACTGCTGTATTATACCCAGTGTATAAGCTTACAGAAGGTAAAACTAATGCTATATAACAGGGTGTATATAACTGTACAAACATGTTACTTGTTATACAGTGTGTGACCTATACACACAGCACTGCTGTATTATACCCAGTGTATAAGCTTACAGAAGGTAAAACTAATGCTATATAACAGGGTGTATATAACTGTACAAACATGTTACTGTTATACAGTGTGTGACCTATACACACAGCACTGCTGTATTATACCCAGTGTATAAGCTTACAGAAGGTAAAACTAATGCTATATAACAGGTGTATATAACTGTACAAACATGTTACTGTTATACAGTGTGTGTGACCTATACACACAGCACTGCTGTATTATACCCAGTGTATAAGCTTACAGAAGGTAAAACTAATGCTATATAACAGGGTGTATATAACTGTACAAACATGTTACTTGTTATACAGTGTGTGACCTATACACACAGCACTGCTGTATTATACCCAGTGTATAAGCTTACAGAAGGTAAAACTAATGCTATATAACAGGTGTATATAACTGTACAAACATGTTACTTGTTATACAGTGTGTGTGACCTATACACACAGCACTGCTGTATTATACCCAGTGTATAAGCTTACAGAAGGTAAAACTAATGCTATATAACAGGTATATATAACTGTACAAACATGTTACTTGTTATACAGTGTCACCTATACACACAGCACTGCTGTATTATACCCAGTGTATAAGCTTACAGAAGGTAAAACTAATGCTATATAACAGGGTGTATATAACTGTACAAACATGTTACTGTTATACAGTGTGTGACCTATACACACAGCACTGCTGCATTATACCCAGTGTATAAGCTTACAGAAGGTAAAACTAATGCTATATAACAGGGTGTATATAACTGTACAAACATGTTACTTGTTATACAGTGTGTGACCTATACACACAGCACTGCTGTATTATACCCAGTGTATAAGCTTACAGAAGGTAAAACTAATGCTATATAACAGGTGTATATAACTGTACAAACATGTTACTGTTATACAGTGTGTGACCTATACACACAGCACTGCTGTATTATACCCAGTGTATAAGCTTACAGAAGGTAAAACTAATGCTATATAACAGGGTGTATATAACTGTACAAACATGTTACTTGTTATACAGTGTGTGTGACCTATACACACAGCACTGCTGCATTATACCCAGTGTATAAGCTTACAGAAGGTAAAACTAATGCTATATAACAGGGTGTATATAACTGTACAAACATGTTACTTGTTATACAGTGTGTGTGACCTATACACACAGCACTGCTGTATTATACCCAGTGTATAAGCTTACAGAAGGTAAAACTAATGCTATATAACAGGGTGTATATAACTGTACAAACATGTTACTTGTTATACAGTGTGTGACCTATACACACAGCACTGCTGTATTATACCCAGTGTATAAGCTTACAGAAGGTAAAACTAATGCTATATAACAGGGTGTATATAACTGTACAAACATGTTACTTGTTATACAGTGTGTGTGACCTATACACACAGTACTGCTGTATTATACCCAGTGTATAAGCTAACAGAAGGTAAAACTAATGCTATATAACAGGTGTATATAACTATACAAACATGTTACTTGTTATACAGTGTGTGACCTATACACACAGCACTGCTGTATTATACCCAGTGTATAAGCTTACAGAAGGTAAAACTAATGCTATATAACAGGTGTATATAACTGTACAAACATGTTACTGTTATACAGTGTGTGACCTATACACACAGTACTGCTGTATTATACCCAGTGTATAAGCTTACAGAAGGTAAAACTAATGCTATATAACAGGTGTATATAACTGTACAAACATGTTACTTGTTATACAGTGTGTGACCTATACACACAGCACTGCTGTATTATACCCAGTGTATAAGCTTACAGAAGGTAAAACTAATGCTATATAACAGGGTGTATATAACTGTACAAACATGTTACTTGTTATACAGTGTGTGACCTATACACACAGCACTGCTGTATTATACCCAGTGTATAAGCTTACAGAAGGTAAAACTAATGCTATATAACAGGGTGTATATAACTGTACAAACATGTTACTTGTTATACAGTGTGTGTGACCTATACACACAGCACTTCTGTATTATACCCAGTGTATAAGCTTACAGAAGGTAAAACTAATGCTATATAACAGGGTGTATATAACTGTACAAACATGTTACTTGTTATACAGTGTGTGACCTATACACACAGCACTGCTGCATTATACCCAGTGTATAAGCTTACAGAAGGTAAAACTAATGCTATATAACAGGGTGTATATAACTGTACAAACATGTTACTGTTATACAGTGTGTGACCTATACACACAGCACTGCTGTATTATACCCAGTGTATAAGCTTACAGAAGGTAAAACTAATGCTATATAACAGGTGTATATAACTGTACAAACATGTTACTTGTTATACAGTGTGTGACCTATACACACAGCACTGCTGTATTATACCCAGTGTATAAGCTTACAGAAGGTAAAACTAAAGGAAATGTAAGGCAAATTGCCTGGAATGCACATAAGGGTTAAGGCCAAGACGGAGGAGGGGAGTGTTGTGTTGTGTGTGTGAAACAATGTTGCAGAAAGAGAGGAGGGGTTCTAGCTTACCTTTTTAAGCCCAGTACAGGAAGCACATGTCCTCTTTCTGCTGTTTTTTCTCAAAGTTTTCACATGAGACGTTCAAGGAGATCTAAAGCACCTCCAAAGCGAATCATGGAGGCTAGGGAGGAACCTGCAGAGAGAGAAGTGGTTGATGACAGCGATGAAGCAGCGGAGTGGATTCCTCCATCGCCAGAAACGGTGGGTCGAACCCCTTTACTTTCCTCCCTTGCCCCTTCCCTTGATCAATCTTCGGGGGAGGTTGGGGCCGGTAGGGGAGAAATTTCTGATCAGGCTTTGCTAGAGGTGCTTGCGTTGGTGAGCAATATGGGGGGTGGTGCTGGGCAACCAGATGGTGCGTCTGAGCCCGTCGGCCATGCGGCCGGGAGTGAGCCCTCTTTGCGGGGGGTCAGTGCGGGCATAGGCCCTGATTCAATTTGCACGTCGGGCCCTGCCGGGCCCGCTTCTGGCCTTCGTAGGCCCACATGTCCCCCTAAAGTAGCCGGTAAAGCGGGGGTCCCTGCTAGGCCCGCTATCCGGTCTCCAGCCGCTAGCGCTGCGGTTCCCTGCCCTCCCATCACCCTTGTTAGGCCTCCCTCCCCTTGCGTGTTTGCGGCGGGCCCTTCTAGGCCTTGTGGCGTGGCGGTCCCTGGCCCTTACGGGCCTTGCTCTTTTGCCCCAGTAGTTGGCGGTGTTAGTGGGAGCAGTTCGGCCTTACCTTCAACGTCTCCGGTGTCCCAGGACTCCATCGCGGCTGCGGTATCCCTTTTTCAGATGTGGGCCTCATCCTTGTCCGCGGCTCCGGGTGCGTCCCACGTGGTCCCGTGTCCTCCGGCGGTGGTTGCGCAGGCTCCCGCATCGACTGTTCCTCCATCGGCGGCGACTTCCGGTTTGCGGTCCTCCGAGGGCGGGACTTCCGGTGACGTCATTTCCTGTGACGTCACTGCCGGTCCCGCCATTTGTCAGCGGTCATCGAAGCGGAGCAGATCGAGTTCCCCGCGCGGCACCCAAGGTAAGAGAGGAGTGCCGCGGGGGGGAACTTATGCTCCGGGGGGCAATTCTGCTGATGCGAGGGGGCTTACAGGGGTTGCACTTGTGGGGGATGGTTTTCACGAGGAGGCTAATTGTGAATCAATGGAGGAGTTATCTCAGGGGGGGCATTTCTCTGGTCAAATGAACCCGGGGGTCCCCGTTGGAGGCCCCCGTGGGCAGATTACAAAGGGCATTGCGGCCCGGCATGGGGCGGAGGCCCCGTCGGGTAGTAATCCTCGTCAAGGGGCAAAGGCCCCATCGGGCAATTATAAAGGTGGTGCATCACCTATTGGGCCCGCTAGGAGTACGCTTAAGAGCGCTGGCAGCAATAGTAAGGTTTCTGGGGGCAAAGGCGGTGCCCGTGCAGGCAGTGCGTTTGGCGCGCAAATTAGTGAGAGTGTAAGGGCTAGGCCACAGGCTTCGGGGGCATCCCCGGCAGCAGCGAGGAAGGTAGTAACTAGGTCTTCTACCAAACATGGTTCACCAGAACAGTTTCAGAGTTTAGATTTAGCAGTTGCATCGACTAGGCGTAAGAAAGCCACCCCTATCACCCAGAAATCAGTACATTTTAGTGAAGAGATAGAGGACTTTACAGAAGATGAGCAGGGTGTGTATGATGAAGTTGCAGGTTGCGAAGGCAACCAGGATATGTATGGGGGGGATGAATGAGCAGTCTGGACACAGGGGGAGGGGTAGAGCAGACCTTCCCCTTCGTGGTACTCCTCTCTGGCAATCTCTTTTACAGGAAAGTGACATGGCTACATCAGGAGATTCAGGCAGCGGGTTGGAGAGATGTGCTGAGAGCGGCCCGGACTCCATGGTGTCAGAGGATGAGCGTCCTTCTACTTCGGGAGTCGTGGCGGTTCCAAACAGGATCGGTGTGAGAGATGGTGAGTCCTCAGTTTCAGTGGGGTTGCGGGGTTTTACCTCATCCTCGGATGATTCAGGGTCAGAAAATGACAAGGAGCTGGGGTTGCATGGGAAGGGCAATAAACGAATGTATAAGATGCTTAGATGGTTAACTGAAGAGAAGAGATCAGCAAAAGGGGGTTTGCATGACCGTTATGACTTTATTGCCCCTGATAGGTCCGATAGGGCGGCCCAACCCAGACTTCGCGTAAGTGGGGTGGGGAGGCCTGTTAATCGGAAGGTGGCGCTCCAAGGGGACACTAGGTCCTGGTCTTCCTATGATCTGCACGAGCATTTGAAGACTAAGACAGTGCGGAGAATTCAAGAGGGGAAGTTTGTTAACATCTTCGAGCTCTCGGTGGAAGCCCTAAGGCAGAAGGCGAGAGCGGAAGATGGGACAGGCCCCAAGAAGTACCAGCGCCCAGACACGTTTCACGAGTGGCGCCGGTGTTTCAGGATCTATGCGTCTTGTTACTTGCAGAAATGGCCGGACCAGTGTTTAGCCGTGTTGAAATACATGGAAAACATGGAGATCATTGCTGATAATTATCGCGATGGTGCCTGGCGTGATTATGACGAGGAGTTCCGCAGAAAGATGGTGGGTAATCCACTGTTGGATTTTGGGTGCGTTGAAATGCAACTCTGGGCCCGGCTGGGTCCCGAGAAATCGCAAGGTACTTCTGGTTCCACGGCGGGTGCAACACAGTTTCGACCCGCCAATAGATTTCGCAGACGCCCAGCGGGGGTCTGTTGGAAATTCCAGGACAAGCAATGCACGTTGGGAACCGCGTGTTCCTTTCGGCACGCTTGTCGCATCTGCGGGGGATTTCACCCAGCCGCAGATTGCGTTAAAAAAGGGGACAAACAGGACAGGACTGGGCCAAGAGGCCCTGCTGTCGCTAAGAGCGGACACCCCGCTGAAGGTGGCCGCAATTAGTACGTGGCTCACGCTCTACCCCGATAGGGTGGCGGCGGCCTTGTTGGAGTCAGGGCTCCGGGAAGGTTTTGTTATCCCCGTACAGGGTCCGGTTTCGGGTGCGGCTTCTCGCAGGAACCTGAAATCTGCCTCCCTGTTCCCTGAGGCATTGAAGGAGAAATTGGGTAAGGAGGTTTCACTGGGTAGAATGGCTGGCCCGTTCAGGGAGAGACCTATGCCGGGATTGGTTATCTCGCCTCTAGGGGTTGTGCCCAAAAAGGACCCGGGAAAATTTAGGATGATACAACATCTTTCCTACCCAAAAGGAAAGTCGGTTAATGACGCCATTCCTCAGGACTTGAGTACGGTATATTACCAGTCATTTGATGATGCGTTACAAGTGGTACGGAGATCGGGTCAAGGGGTGCTATTGGCCAAGCTTGACATCGAGTCTGCTTTCAGACTCTTGCCGATCCACCCCGCATCATTTTATTTAATGGGATGTTTCTTCAACGGACACTATTATGTCGACCGTTGTTTGCCCATGGGGTGTTCCATTTCCTGCGCCTATTTTGAGGCGTTTAGTTCCTTTTTGCATTGGGCTGTCGCGGAAGTGACTGGGGAAGATAGGATTGCTCACTACTTGGACGACTTTCTCCTGGTAGGTAGACAGGGATCTAGGGAATGTGAGCTGCTCCTTTACGCCATGCGGCGGTTGATGGAGAAATTTGGAGTTCCCTTAGCAGAAGACAAAACGGAGGGCCCTTGCACGCGTCTTACTTTCCTGGGTATTGAAATTGATTCGGTAGCCCAGGAATGTAGGCTTCCGGTGGATAAAGTCCGGAAGATGTTGACGGAAGTCAGGAGACTCGCAGCGGCACAGTTTTGCACGCTGAAAGAGCTTCAATCTGTTTTGGGTCTGCTCAACTTCGCAGGGAGGGTCATCCCGATGGGGAGGATCTTCCTGAAGAGAATGGAGCGCATGTTTCCGGGGGTTACCTCTCCCAAAGACAAACTAATGGTTAATAAGGACATGAGGGAAGACCTCCATGTCTGGGATCTGTTCCTCAGGGATTTCAATGGGATCTGTATTTGGAGAACCCCTCAGACTCCGGCGCGAGACCTGCACCTCTTTACTGACGCTGCTGGGGGTTTTGGTTACGGCGCCTATTTCAATGGTGAGTGGAGCGCCGAACCTTGGCCGGCCGAGTGGGCGGCCAGGGGCCTGACCAGGAACATGTGCCTTCTGGAGCTTTTCCCCATTCTGGTTGCGTTGGAGATCTGGGGGGACAAGCTCAAAAACCGTTCCGTCATTTTTTGGACGGACAATTTGAGCGTGGTTTTTGCCATTAACGGTCTTTCTTCTTCTTCACCACCAGTAATCCGATATCTGAGGATTCTGGTTTTGAGATGCCTTAAGCGGAACATTGAGTTTCGGGCTAGGCATGTCCCAGGGGTTGATAACGTTATTGCTGATGCACTATCTCGCTTTCAATGGGAAAATTTTAGGAAATGTGCTCCTAAGGCTGCCACTCATGGCTTTCCCTGTCCTCCTTTTCTTTGGCAGGTGGCTTTGGATGGCAGTCCCTGATTCCGGTGCTGAAGGCGTCCCTGGCACCTTCCACTTGGAAGTCCTATGTAAGGTACTGGGAAGAATGGGTATTCTTCTGTGATGTCCAAGGATTTCCTTCTTGTGCTGGTGAGCAAGATTGGCTATTGCGCTGGCTCGTGGAGCTTAGGACTAAGCTAGCTAAGAAAGGGGCGGTATCCGCGCGGTTAGCGGCGGTGTCCTTTTTCTGTAAACTATTCACGCTGACGGACGCTTCCAAAACGTTTTTGATTCATCAAATACTGAGGGGTTGGGGAAGGACGGAAGTGCGGCGTCCGGACGTTCGGGAACCCATAACGGCGGACAGGTTGGTCCTCCTGCTTCGTGTTCTCCCGGAAGTATGTTCCTCAGACTACGAGGTGCGGCTTTTTTCTGCGGCGTTCGCCATGGCGTTTCATGGCGCACTCCGAGTGGGGGAATTGGTCCCACAGTCTAAGTTGGCGAAAGTGGGTGGTGTCCTGGCGGAGCACGTCAGGTTTACGGATAATGGGGTATTGCTTTTCATCCCTCGATCGAAAGTTGATCAGGATGGTAGGGGGGCTTGGCTGTCGCTACCCGCGCACGCGGGTTCCGCCTGCTGCCCGAGTGCCCTGTTGAAGACCTTCTCGGACAGGCGTCCAGTGGGTGCGGTTAGATTTTTAAGTCATCAGGATGGTACTCCCCTTACGAGGTTTCAATTTCGGAAGGTTTTGGGGTGGGCGGCTAAAAAAGTGGGTTTGAATCCCAATACCATAGCTCCTCACTCATTTAGGGTTGGAGCTGCTACGACGGCGGCAACTTTAGGCTGGTCGGCTGACCGCATAATGGTGCTGGGGAGGTGGAAGTCTAAGAGGTATCAGATTTACGTTAGGCCACTTGTATCCCAATGTTAATATTTCCAGGTTGATAATGTTGCACATGGCACTTGGTCCTGATATGCCCTAACTCTTGTTTCTCTTGCAGGGCCTAGAAGTGGGCCGCTTCATGCCTGGATCGTTGGGCACTCGTTCGTACACTGGGCGGCCATCCGAGCAGCATCGCAACCCGGAGGGCAGCAGCTAGGGTTCTCATTCTCTAGGGTGGTTGTTAGGTGGTTAGGGAGAAGAGGCCTTTGCTGGGCAGATCTGCCTGGTTTACTGCAATCCGCCATGAGGCGGTGGGAGAAACCCCATGTCCTGATCATCCACTTAGGTGGCAATGATCTGGGCTCAATTCCCGGCCGGGACTTGAGTGCAGTGATCCAATCAGATCTGCGCACCTTTAAAGCTTGGTTGCCTGGTGTGAGAATGGGCTGGTCAAACATTATACCTAGGTTGACGTGGAGACACATGGCTAATCATAGGGCAGCGTTCCAAGTTCGCAAGAAGCTCAATAGAGATGTTAGGAAGCTTATGTGTGAGCTAGGAGGTTTTGTTGTGGAACACAAGTTCATTACGGCCGCTGACCGGAGCCTGTACCGAGGCGACGGGGTCCATCTTACGGACCATGGCATGGACCTGTTTATTGAAGATATACGTCAGTCCCTACTCCTATTGGTGTGAGTTGGGTGGCGGCGAGAGTGGCCCTTGATATTTGGGCGATCTCGTGGCGGGTGGACAGTGTCCGGGGGCAGGATGTGATCGAGGTAGAGTGACGGCACTTCCGGCCAGGGGTGAAGTCCCCAGACGCGCGTCTGGGGTGTTCCCTGCCCGTGTGATTCCGATGCCGAGAATTCCCTGTTTTTCAGTATTGAGCTACGCTCTGCTTCTTCTCCTGCGCCCTGGTACTGTCCATCTTGTTAGCATGGGTTACTACGTTTAGCTAGTACCTGATTGCCGCCCCCCTGGTCCATGTTTATTCAGACGTTCGTTAGTTCTTGTGTTGCCACAATAAACGTGACCTGCGGGTTTTCTCTAACCATAAAAAGTTGTTGTGTCGTTATTTATTTGTTGTTGTTATTTATTTCTACGTTTAGAAACTAAGTTGAGTTTATGTTAAACCAAGAATGTATATAGTTATTAAGTTATTCTTTCCACAGAGGAGGATATGGCATTTAATCCCTTAAGGAAATGTAAGGCAAATTGCCTGGAATGCACATAAGGGTTAAAGGGACAGTATACACTCATTTTCATATAACTGCATGTAATAGACACTACTATAAAGAATAATATGCACAGATACTGATATAAAAATCCAGTATAAAACTGTTTAAAAACTTACTTAGAAGCTGTCACTTTGGCTCTGTTGAAAAGGTAGCTGGAAAGCCCATTGCAAGTGGCAAATAAGACACTCCCCCCCTCCCCCTTCTTTTGCATATGAAAAGACCCTTTACACAAACAGGAGCAAGCTGGAGTAGGTAGTCGAGCGTATTCACATAAAACTTTGGGGCTTGGTTAGGAGTCTGAAAATCAGAGCAATGTTATTTAAAAATAAGCAAAACTATACATTAATTTAAAAAAAAAACTTTATGGGCTATATAAATAGATTATCTACAAAACATTTATGCAAAGAAAAAATGAGTGTATAATGTCCCTTTAAGGCCAAGACGGAGGAGGGGAGTGTTGTGTTGTGTGTGTGAAACAATGTTGCAGAAAGAGAGGAGGGGTTCTAGCTTACCTTTTTAAGCCCAGTACAGGAAGCACATGTCCTCTTTCTGCTGTTTTTTCTCAAAGTTTTCCCCACCCTTTCCCTCCCTTTGTTTATTATTTTGCAATCAGTAGGGGGATCCGTCCTTATGGTGGTCCCCAGGGATTAGGGCTATCCGAAGGCATGATGAGGGCTAACCAGCCTATTTCTGTAAGCCCAAGGAAGTTAAGTTTCAGCTCCCCAGGTATTTCAATTTGGTTTACGCACCTTTTTGATCCTGGCCCCTTACTGGTACGGAGTGGTGGTTTGCACCCTGGGCTGGCGGGTGGACAGTGTCCGGGGGCAGGATGTGATCGAGGTAGAGTGACGGCACTTCCGGCCAGGGGTGAAGTCCCCAGACGCGCGTCTGGGGTGTTCCCTGCCCGTGTGATTCCGATGCCGAGAATTCCCTGTTTTTCAGTATTGAGCTACGCTCTGCTTCTTCTCCTGCGCCCTGGTACTGTCCATCTTGTTAGCATGGGTTACTACGTTTAGCTAGTACCTGATTGCCGCCCCCCTGGTCCATGTTTATTCAGACGTTCGTTAGTTCTTGTGTTGCCACAATAAACGTGACCTGCGGGTTTTCTCTAACCATAAAAAGTTGTTGTGTCGTTATTTATTTGTTGTTGTTATTTATTTCTACGTTTAGAAACTAAGTTGAGTTTATGTTAAACCAAGAATGTATATAGTTATTAAGTTATTCTTTCCACAGAGGAGGATATGGCATTTAATCCCTTATGCTATATAACAGGGTGTATATAACTGTACAAACATGTTACTTGTTATACAGTGTGTGACCTATACACACAGCACTGCTGTATTATACCCAGTGTATAAGCTTACAGAAGGTAAAACTAATGCTATATAACAGGGTGTATATAACTGTACAAACATGTTACTTGTTATACAGTGTGTGTGACCTATACACACAGCACTGCTGTATTATACCCAGTGTATAAGCTTACAGAAGGTAAAACTAATGCTATATAACAGGGTGTATATAACTGTACAAACATGTTACTTGTTATACAGTGTGTGACCTATACACACAGCACTGCTGTATTATACCCAGTGTATAAGCTTACAGAAGGTAAAACTAATGCTATATAACAGGTGTATATAACTGTACAAACATGTTACTTGTTATACAGTGTGTGACCTATACACACAGCACTGCTGTATTATACCCAGTGTATAAGCTTACAGAAGGTAAAACTAATGCTATATAACAGGGTGTATATAACTGTACAAACATGTTACTTGTTATACAGTGTGTGACCTATACACACAGCACTGCTGTATTATACCCAGTGTATAAGCTTACAGAAGGTAAAACTAATGCTATATAACAGGTGTATATAACTGTACAAACATGTTACTTGTTATACAGTGTGTGTGACCTATACACACAGCACTGCTGTATTATACCCAGTGTATAAGCTTACAGAAGGTAAAACTAATGCTATATAACAGGGTGTATATAACTGTACAAACATGTTACTTGTTATACAGTGTGTGACCTATACACACAGCACTGCTGTATTATACCCAGTGTATAAGCTTACAGAAGGTAAAACTAATGCTATATAACAGGGTGTATATAACTGTACAAACATGTTACTTGTTATACAGTGTGTGACCTATACACACAGCACTGCTGTATTATACCCAGTGTATAAGCTTACAGAAGGTAAAACTAATGCTATATAACAGGGTGTATATAACTGTACAAACATGTTACTTGTTATACAGTGTGTGTGACCTATACACACAGCACTGCTGTATTATACCCAGTGTATAAGCTTACAGAAGGTAAAACTAATGCTATATAACAGGGTGTATATAACTGTACAAACATGTTACTTGTTATACAGTGTGTGTGACCTATACACACAGCACTGCTGTATTATACCCAGTGTATAAGCTTACAGAAGGTAAAACTAATGCTATATAACAGGTGTATATAACTGTACAAACATGTTACTTGTTATACAGTGTGTGACCTATACACACAGCACTGCTGTATTATACCCAGTGTATAAGCTTACAGAAGGTAAAACTAATGCTATATAACAGGGTGTATATAACTGTACAAACATGTTACTTGTTATACAGTGTGTGACCTATACACACAGTACTGCTGTATTATACCCAGTGTATAAGCTTACAGAAGGTAAAACTAATTCTATATAACAGGTGTATATAACTGTACAAACATGTTACTTGTTATACAGTGTGTGTGACCTATACACACAGCACTGCTGTATTATACCCAGTGTATAAGCTTACAGAAGGTAAAACTAATGCTATATAACAGGGTGTATATAACTGTACAAACATGTTACTTGTTATACAGTGTGTGACCTATACACACAGTACTGCTGTATTATACCCAGTGTATAAGCTTACAGAAGGTAAAACTAATGCTATATAACAGGTGTATATAACTGTACAAACATGTTACTTGTTATACAGTGTGTGTGACCTATACACACAGCACTGCTGTATTATACCCAGTGTATAAGCTTACAGAAGGTAAAACTAATGCTATATAACAGGGTGTATATAACTGTACAAACATGTTACTTGTTATACAGTGTGTGACCTATACACACAGCACTGCTGTATTATACCCAGTGTATAAGCTTACAGAAGGTAAAACTAATGCTATATAACAGGGTGTATATAACTGTACAAACATGTTACTTGTTATACAGTGTGTGACCTATACACACAGCACTGCTGTATTATACCCAGTGTATAAGCTTACAGAAGGTAAAACTAATGCTATATAACAGGTGTATATAACTGTACAAACATGTTACTTGTTATACAGTGTGTGACCTATACACACAGCACTGCTGTATTATACCCAGTGTATAAGCTTACAGAAGGTAAAACTAATGCTATATAACAGGGTGTATATAACTGTACAAACATGTTACTTGTTATACAGTGTGTGTGACCTATACACACAGCACTGCTGTATTATACCCAGTGTATAAGCTTACAGAAGGTAAAACTAATGCTATATAACAGGTGTATATAACTGTACAAACATGTTACTTGTTATACAGTGTGTGACCTATACACACAGCACTGCTGTATTATACCCAGTGTATAAGCTTACAGAAGGTAAAACTAATGCTATATAACAGGGTGTATATAACTGTACAAACATGTTACTGTTATACAGTGTGTGTGACCTATACACACAGCACTGCTGTATTATACCCAGTGTATAAGCTTACAGAAGGTAAAACTAATGCTATATAACAGGGTGTATATAACTGTACAAACATGTTACTTGTTATACAGTGTGTGACCTATACACACAGCACTGCTGTATTATACCCAGTGTATAAGCTTACAGAAGGTAAAACTAATGCTATATAACAGGGTGTATATAACTGTACAAACATGTTACTTGTTATACAGTGTGTGACCTATACACACAGCACTGCTGTATTATACCCAGTGTATAAGCTTACAGAAGGTAAAACTAATGCTATATAACAGGTGTATATAACTGTACAAACATGTTACTTGTTATACAGTGTGTGACCTATACACACAGCACTGCTGTATTATACCCAGTGTATAAGCTTACAGAAGGTAAAACTAATGCTATATAACAGGTGTATATAACTGTACAAACATGTTACTTGTTATACAGTGTGTGACCTATACACACAGCACTGCTGTATTATACCCAGTGTATAAGCTTACAGAAGGTAAAACTAATGCTATATAACAGGGTGTATATAACTGTACAAACATGTTACTGTTATACAGTGTGTGACCTATACACACAGCACTGCTGTATTATACCCAGTGTATAAGCTTACAGAAGGTAAAACTAATGCTATATAACAGGTGTATATAACTGTACAAACATGTTACTTGTTATACAGTGTGTGACCTATACACACAGCACTGCTGTATTATACCCAGTGTATAAGCTTACAGAAGGTAAAACTAATGCTATATAACAGGGTGTATATAACTGTACAAACATGTTACTTGTTATACAGTGTGTGACCTATACACACAGCACTGCTGTATTATACCCAGTGTATAAGCTTACAGAAGGTAAAACTAATGCTATATAACAGGTGTATATAACTGTACAAACATGTTACTTGTTATACAGTGTGTGACCTATACACACAGCACTGCTGTATTATACCCAGTGTATAAGCTTACAGAAGGTAAAACTAATGCTATATAACAGGGTGTATATAACTGTACAAACATGTTACTTGTTATACAGTGTGTGACCTATACACACAGCACTGCTGTATTATACCCAGTGTATAAGCTTACAGAAGGTAAAACTAATGCTATATAACAGGTGTATATAACTGTACAAACATGTTACTTGTTATACAGTGTGTGTGACCTATACACACAGCACTGCTGTATTATACCCAGTGTATAAGCTTACAGAAGGTAAAACTAATGCTATATAACAGGGTGTATATAACTGTACAAACATGTTACTTGTTATACAGTGTGTGACCTATACACACAGCACTGCTGTATTATACCCAGTGTATAAGCTTACAGAAGGTAAACTAATGCTATATAACAGGGTGTATATAACTGTACAAACATGTTACTTGTTATACAGTGTGTGACCTATACACACAGCACTGCTGTATTATACCCAGTGTATAAGCTTACAGAAGGTAAAACTAATGCTATATAACAGGGTGTATATAACTGTACAAACATGTTACTTGTTATACAGTGTGTGACCTATACACACAGCACTGCTGTATTATACCCAGTGTATAAGCTTACAGAAGGTAAAACTAATGCTATATAACAGGGTGTATATAACTGTACAAACATGTTACTTGTTATACAGTGTGTGACCTATACACACAGCACTGCTGTATTATACCCAGTGTATAAGCTTACAGAAGGTAAAACTAATGCTATATAACAGGGTGTATATAACTGTACAAACATGTTACTTGTTATACAGTGTGTGGACCTATACACACAGCACTGCTGCATTATACCCAGTGTATAAGCTTACAGAAGGTAAAACTAATGCTATATAACAGGGTGTATATAACTGTACAAACATGTTACTTGTTATACAGTGTGTGTGACCTATACACACAGCACTGCTGTATTATACCCAGTGTATAAGCTTACAGAAGGTAAAACTAATGCTATATAACAGGTGTATATAACTGTACAAACATGTTACTTGTTATACAGTGTGTGTGACCTATACACACAGCACTGCTGTATTATACCCAGTGTATAAGCTTACAGAAGGTAAAACTAATGCTATATAACAGGGTGTATATAACTGTACAAACATGTTACTTGTTATACAGTGTGTGTGACCTATACACACAGTACTGCTGTATTATACCCAGTGTATAAGCTTACAGAAGGTAAAACTAATGCTATATAACAGGGTGTATATAACTGTACAAACATGTTACTTGTTATACAGTGTGTGACCTATACACACAGCACTGCTGTATTATACCCAGTGTATAAGCTTACAGAAGGTAAAACTAATGCTATATAACAGGGTGTATATAACTGTACAAACATGTTACTGTTATACAGTGGTGTGACCTATACACACAGCACTGCTGTATTATACCCAGTGTATAAGCTTACAGAAGGTAAAAACTAATGCTATATAACAGGGTGTATATAACTGTACAAACATGTTACTTGTCTATACAGTTGTGTGACCTATACACACAGCACTGCTGTATTATACCCAGTGTATAAGCTTACAGAAGGTAAAACTAATGCTATATAACAGGGTGTATATAACTGTACAAACATGTTACTTGTTATACAGTGTGTGACCTATACACACAGTACTGCTGTATTATACCCAGTGTATAAGCTTACAGAAGGTAAAACTAATGCTATATAACAGGGTGTATATAACTGTACAAACATGTTACTTGTTATACAGTGTGTGACCTATACACACAGCACTGCTGTATTATACCCAGTGTATAAGCTTACAGAAGGTAAAACTAATGCTATATAACAGGGTGTATATAACTGTACAAACATGTTACTTGTTATACAGTGTGTAACCTATACACACAGCACTGCTGCATTATACCCAGTGTATAAGCTTACAGAAGGTAAAACTAATGCTATATAACAGGGTGTATATAACTGTACAAACATGTTACTGTTATACAGTGTGTGACCTATACACACAGCACTGCTGTATTATACCCAGTGTATAAGCTTACAGAAGGTAAAACTAATGCTATATAACAGGGTGTATATAACTGTACAAACATGTTACTTGTTATACAGTGTGTGTGACCTATACACACAGTACTGCTGTATTATACCCAGTGTATAAGCTTACAGAAGGTAAAACTAATGCTATATAACAGGGTGTATATAACTGTACAAACATGTTACTTGTTATACAGTGTGTGACCTATACACACAGCACTGCTGTATTATACCCAGTGTATAAGCTTACAGAAGGTAAAACTAATGCTATATAACAGGGTGTATATAACTGTACAAACATGTTACTTGTTATACAGTGTGTGACCTATACACACAGCACTGCTGTATTATACCCAGTGTATAAGCTTACAGAAGGTAAAACTAATGCTATATAACAGGTGTATATAACTGTACAAACATGTTACTTGTTATACAGTGTGTGACCTATACACACAGCACTGCTGTATTATACCCAGTGTATAAGCTTACAGAAGGTAAAACTAATGCTATATAACAGGGTGTATATAACTGTACAAACATGTTACTTGTTATACAGTGTGTGACCTATACACACAGCACTGCTGTATTATACCCAGTGTATAAGCTTACAGAAGGTAAAACTAATGCTATATAACAGGGTGTATATAACTGTACAAACATGTTACTTGTTATACAGTGTGTGACCTATACACACAGCACTGCTGTATTATACCCAGTGTATAAGCTTACAGAAGGTAAAACTAATGCTATATAACAGGGTGTATATAACTGTACAAACATGTTACTTGTTATACAGGTGTGTGACCTATACACACAGCACTGCTGTATTATACCCAGTGTATAAGCTTACAGAAGGTAAAACTAATGCTATATAACAGGGTGTATATAACTGTACAAACATGTTACTTGTTATACAGTGTGTGTGACCTATACACACAGCACTGCTGTATTATACCCAGTGTATAAGCTTACAGAAGGTAAAACTAATGCTATATAACAGGGTGTATATAACTGTACAAACATGTTACTTGTTATACAGTGTGTGACCTATACACACAGCACTGCTGTATTATACCCAGTGTATAAGCTTACAGAAGGTAAAACTAATGCTATATAACAGGTGTATATAACTGTACAAACATGTTACTTGTTATACAGTGTGTGACCTATACACACAGCACTGCTGTATTATACCCAGTGTATAAGCTTACAGAAGGTAAAACTAATGCTATATAACAGGTGTATATAACTGTACAAACATGTTACTTGTTATACAGTGTGTGTGACCTATACACACAGCACTGCTGTATTATACCCAGTGTATAAGCTTACAGAAGGTAAAACTAATGCTATATAACAGGGTGTATATAACTGTACAAACATGTTACTTGTTATACAGTGTGTGTGACCTATACACCACAGCACTGCTGTATTATACCCAGTGTATAAGCTTACAGAAGGTAAAACTAATGCTATATAACAGGTGTATATAACTGTACAAACATGTTACTTGTTATACAGTGTGTGTGACCTATACACACAGCACTGCTGTATTATACCCAGTGTATAAGCTTACAGAAGGTAAAACTAATGCTATATAACAGGTGTATATAACTGTACAAACATGTTACTTGTTATACAGTGTGTGGACCTATACACACAGCACTGCTGTATTATACCCAGTGTATAAGCTTACAGAAGGTAAAACTAATGCTATATAACAGGGTGTATATAACTGTACAAACATGTTACTTGTTATACAGTGTGTGACCTATACACACAGCACTGCTGTATTATACCCAGTGTATAAGCTTACAGAAGGTAAAACTAATGCTATATAACAGGGTGTATATAACTGTACAAACATGTTACTTGTTATACAGTGTGTGTGACCTATACACACAGCACTGCTGTATTATACCCAGTGTATAAGCTTACAGAAGGTAAAACTAATGCTATATAACAGGGTGTATATAACTGTACAAACATGTTACTTGTTATACAGTGTGTGACCTATACACACAGCACTGCTGTATTATACCCAGTGTATAAGCTTACAGAAGGTAAAACTAATGCTATATAACAGGTGTATATAACTGTACAAACATGTTACTTGTTATACAGTGTGTGTGACCTATACACACAGCACTGCTGTATTATACCCAGTGTATAAGCTTACAGAAGGTAAAACTAATGCTATATAACAGGGTGTATATAACTGTACAAACATGTTACTGTTATACAGTGTGTGACCTATACACACAGCACTGCTGTATTATACCCAGTGTATAAGCTTACAGAAGGTAAAACTAATGCTATATAACAGGGTGTATATAACTGTACAAACATGTTACTTGTTATACAGTGTGTGACCTATACACACAGCACTGCTGTATTATACCCAGTGTATAAGCTTACAGAAGGTAAAACTAATGCTATATAACAGGGTGTATATAACTGTACAAACATGTTACTTGTTATACAGTGTGTGACCTATACACACAGCACTGCTGTATTATACCCAGTGTATAAGCTTACAGAAGGTAAAACTAATGCTATATAACAGGGTGTATATAACTGTACAAACATGTTACTTGTTATACAGTGTGTGGACCTATACACACAGCACTGCTGTATTATACCCAGTGTATAAGCTTACAGAAGGTAAAACTAATGCTATATAACAGGGTGTATATAACTGTACAAACATGTTACTTGTTATACAGTGTGTGACCTATACACACAGCACTGCTGTATTATACCCAGTGTATAAGCTTACAGAAGGTAAAACTAATGCTATATAACAGGGTGTATATAACTGTACAAACATGTTACTTGTTATACAGTGTGTGACCTATACACACAGCACTGCTGTATTATACCCAGTGTATAAGCTTACAGAAGGTAAAACTAATGCTATATAACAGGGTGTATATAACTGTACAAACATGTTACTTGTTATACAGTGTGTGACCTATACACACAGCACTGCTGTATTATACCCAGTGTATAAGCTTACAGAAGGTAAAACTAATGCTATATAACAGGGTGTATATAACTGTACAAACATGTTACTTGTTATACAGTGTGTGACCTATACACACAGTACTGCTGTATTATACCCAGTGTATAAGCTTACAGAAGGTAAAACTAATGCTATATAACAGGGTGTATATAACTGTACAAACATGTTACTTGTTATACAGTGTGTGACCTATACACACAGCACTGCTGCATTATACCCAGTGTATAAGCTTACAGAAGGTAAAACTAATGCTATATAACAGGGTGTATATAACTGTACAAACATGTTACTTGTTATACAGTGTGTGTGACCTATACACACAGCACTGCTGTATTATACCCAGTGTATAAGCTTACAGAAGGTAAAACTAATGCTATATAACAGGGTGTATATAACTGTACAAACATGTTACTTGTTATACAGTGTGTGTGACCTATACACACAGCACTGCTGTATTATACCCAGTGTATAAGCTTACAGAAGGTAAAACTAATGCTATATAACAGGGTGTATATAACTGTACAAACATGTTACTTGTTATACAGTGTGTGACCTATACACACAGCACTGCTGTATTATACCCAGTGTATAAGCTTACAGAAGGTAAAACTAATGCTATATAACAGGGTGTATATAACTGTACAAACATGTTACTTGTTATACAGTGTGTGTGACCTATACACACAGTACTGCTGTATTATACCCAGTGTATAAGCTTACAGAAGGTAAAACTAATGCTATATAACAGGGTGTATATAACTGTACAAACATGTTACTTGTTATACAGTGTGTGACCTATACACACAGCACTGCTGTATTATACCCAGTGTATAAGCTTACAGAAGGTAAAACTAATGCTATATAACAGGGTGTATATAACTGTACAAACATGTTACTTGTTATACAGTGTGTGACCTATACACACAGCACTGCTGTATTATACCCAGTGTATAAGCTTACAGAAGGTAAAACTAATGCTATATAACAGGGTGTATATAACTGTACAAACATGTTACTTGTTATACAGTGTGTGACCTATACACACAGCACTGCTGTATTATACCCAGTGTATAAGCTTACAGAAGGTAAAACTAATGCTATATAACAGGGTGTATATAACTGTACAAACATGTTACTTGTTATACAGTGTGTGACCTATACACACAGCACTGCTGTATTATACCCAGTGTATAAGCTTACAGAAGGTAAAAACTAATGCTATATAACAGGGTGTATATAACTGTACAAACATGTTACTTGTTATACAGTGTGTGACCTATACACACAGCACTGCTGTATTATACCCAGTGTATAAGCTTACAGAAGGTAAAACTAATGCTATATAACAGGTGTATATAACTGTACAAACATGTTACTTGTTATACAGTGTGTGTGACCTATACACACAGCACTGCTGTATTATACCCAGTGTATAAGCTTACAGAAGGTAAAACTAATGCTATATAACAGGGTGTATATAACTGTACAAACATGTTACTTGTTATACAGTGTGTGACCTATACACACAGCACTGCTGTATTATACCCAGTGTATAAGCTTACAGAAGGTAAAACTAATGCTATATAACAGGTGTATATAACTGTACAAACATGTTACTGTTATACAGTGTGTGTGACCTATACACACAGCACTGCTGTATTATACCCAGTGTATAAGCTTACAGAAGGTAAAACTAATGCTATATAACAGGGTGTATATAACTGTACAAACATGTTACTTGTTATACAGTGTGTGTGACCTATACACACAGCACTGCTGTATTATACCCAGTGTATAAGCTTACAGAAGGTAAAACTAATGCTATATAACAGGGTGTATATAACTGTACAAACATGTTACTTGTTATACAGTGTGTGACCTATACACACAGCACTGCTGTATTATACCCAGTGTATAAGCTTACAGAAGGTAAAACTAATGCTATATAACAGGGTGTATATAACTGTACAAACATGTTACTTGTTATACAGTGTGTGTGACCTATACACACAGCACTGCTGTATTATACCCAGTGTATAAGCTTACAGAAGGTAAAACTAATGCTATATAACAGGGTGTATATAACTGTACAAACATGTTACTTGTTATACAGTGTGTGACCTATACACACAGCACTGCTGTATTATACCCAGTGTATAAGCTTACAGAAGGTAAAACTAATGCTATATAACAGGGTGTATATAACTGTACAAACATGTTACTTGTTATACAGTGTGTGACCTATACACACAGCACTGCTGCATTATACCCAGTGTATAAGCTTACAGAAGGTAAAACTAATGCTATATAACAGGGTGTATATAACTGTACAAACATGTTACTTGTTATACAGTGTGTGACCTATACACACAGCACTGCTGTATTATACCCAGTGTATAAGCTTACAGAAGGTAAAACTAATGCTATATAACAGGGTGTATATAACTGTACAAACATGTTACTGTTATACAGTGTGTGACCTATACACACAGCACTGCTGTATTATACCCAGTGTATAAGCTTACAGAAGGTAAAACTAATGCTATATAACAGGTGTATATAACTGTACAAACATGTTACTTGTTATACAGTGTGTGACCTATACACACAGCACTGCTGTATTATACCCAGTGTATAAGCTTACAGAAGGTAAAACTAATGCTATATAACAGGTGTATATAACTGTACAAACATGTTACTGTTATACAGTGTGTGACCTATACACACAGCACTGCTGTATTATACCCAGTGTATAAGCTTACAGAAGGTAAAACTAATGCTATATAACAGGTGTATATAACTGTACAAACATGTTACTGTTATACAGTGTGTGACCTATACACACAGCACTGCTGTATTATACCCAGTGTATAAGCTTACAGAAGGTAAAACTAATGCTATATAACAGGGTGTATATAACTGTACAAACATGTTACTTGTTATACAGTGTGTGACCTATACACACAGCACTGCTGTATTATACCCAGTGTATAAGCTTACAGAAGGTAAAACTAATGCTATATAACAGGGTGTATATAACTGTACAAACATGTTACTTGTTATACAGTGTGTGTGACCTATACACACAGCACTGCTGTATTATACCCAGTGTATAAGCTTACAGAAGGTAAAACTAATGCTATATAACAGGGTGTATATAACTGTACAAACATGTTACTTGTTATACAGTGTGTGACCTATACACACAGCACTGCTGTATTATACCCAGTGTATAAGTTTACAGAAGGTAAAACTAATGCTATATAACAGGGTGTATATAACTGTACAAACATGTTACTTGTTATACAGTGTGTGACCTATACACACAGCACTGCTGTATTATACCCAGTGTATAAGCTTACAGAAGGTAAAACTAATGCTATATAACAGGGTGTATATAACTGTACAAACATGTTACTGTTATACAGTGTGTGTGACCTATACACACAGCACTGCTGTATTATACCCAGTGTATAAGCTTACAGAAGGTAAAACTAATGCTATATAACAGGTGTATATAACTGTACAAACATGTTACTTGTTATACAGTGTGTGTGACCTATACACACAGCACTGCTGTATTATACCCAGTGTATAAGGTTACAGAAGGTAAAACTAATGCTATATAACAGGGTGTATATAACTGTACAAACATGTTACTTGTTATACAGTGTGTGTGACCTATACACACAGCACTGCTGTATTATACCCAGTGTATAAGCTTACAGAAGGTAAAACTAATGCTATATAACAGGTGTATATAACTGTACAAACATGTTACTTGTTATACAGTGTGTGTGACCTATACACACAGCACTGCTGTATTATACCCAGTGTATAAGGTTACAGAAGGTAAAACTAATGCTATATAACAGGGTGTATATAACTGTACAAACATGTTACTTGTTATACAGTGTGTGACCTATACACACAGCACTGCTGTATTATACCCAGTGTATAAGCTTACAGAAGGTAAAACTAATGCTATATAACAGGTGTATATAACTGTACAAACATGTTACTGTTATACAGTGTGTGACCTATACACACAGCACTGCTGTATTATACCCAGTGTATAAGCTTACAGAAGGTAAAACTAATGCTATATAACAGGGTGTATATAACTGTACAAACATGTTACTTGTTATACAGTGTGTGTGACCTATACACACAGCACTGCTGTATTATACCCAGTGTATAAGCTTACAGAAGGTAAAACTAATGCTATATAACAGGGTGTATATAACTGTACAAACATGTTACTTGTTATACAGTGTGTGTGACCTATACACACAGCACTGCTGTATTATACCCAGTGTATAAGCTTACAGAAGGTAAAACTAATGCTATATAACAGGGTGTATATAACTGTACAAACATGTTACTGTTATACAGTGTGTGTGACCTATACACACAGCACTGCTGTATTATACCCAGTGTATAAGCTTACAGAAGGTAAAACTAATGCTATATAACAGGGTGTATATAACTGTACAAACATGTTACTTGTTATACAGTGTGTGACCTATACACACAGCACTGCTGCATTATACCCAGTGTATAAGCTTACAGAAGGTAAAACTAATGCTATATAACAGGTGTATATAACTGTACAAACATGTTACTTGTTATACAGTGTGTGTGACCTATACACACAGCACTGCTGTATTATACCCAGTGTATAAGCTTACAGAAGGTAAAACTAATGCTATATAACAGGGTGTATATAACTGTACAAACATGTTACTTGTTATACAGTGTGTGACCTATACACACAGCACTGCTGTATTATACCCAGTGTATAAGCTTACAGAAGGTAAAACTAATGCTATATAACAGGGTGTATATAACTGTACAAACATGTTACTGTTATACAGTGTGTGACCTATACACACAGCACTGCTGTATTATACCCAGTGTATAAGCTTACAGAAGGTAAAACTAATGCTATATAACAGGGTGTATATAACTGTACAAACATGTTACTGTTATACAGTGTGTGTGACCTATACACACAGCACTGCTGTATTATACCCAGTGTATAAGCTTACAGAAGGTAAAACTAATGCTATATAACAGGGTGTATATAACTGTACAAACATGTTACTTGTTATACAGTGTGTGACCTATACACACAGTACTGCTGTATTATACCCAGTGTATAAGCTTACAGAAGGTAAAACTAATGCTATATAACAGGGTGTATATAACTGTACAAACATGTTACTGTTATACAGTGTGTGTGACCTATACACACAGCACTGCTGTATTATACCCAGTGTATAAGCTTACAGAAGGTAAAACTAATGCTATATAACAGGTGTATATAACTCAGTGACGTGCAGTGACGTCAGAGGCTGGTGAGGCAATGGCTAGGATACGCCTTCATTCTTTAGATATCCTTTGTTGAAGAAATAGCAATGCACATGGGTGAGCCAATCACGAGGTATCTATGTGCAGCTACCAATCAGCAGCTACTGAGCATATTTAGATATGATTTTCAACAAAGGATATCAAAATAATGAAGAAAATTAGATATTAGATGTAAATTGGAAAGTTATTTAAAATTGCATGCTCTTTCTAAATGTCCCTTTAAATGGTGTCTTGGAAAACTGGTCAACTTAATAAACATCTGATTTTAGTCTAAAGGATTGTAACAGAAACTCTTGCCAGATAACAAAATGCTTGCTCTGATTATGAGATCTAGAAATCCAGGCCCATTAAAATATGTTTAAAACATAATTTTTACTTTAATGCTGCATATTATGCTTAGAGATTCCTTCATTATTCAGTAAATATAAAAATGTCTTGATCCAGTGGCGGCTGGTAAAATTTAAAGATGGTGGGGCGCTTGACTCCACCCCTTTAAATAAAGCCACACCATCAGATGGCACTACCAATTCATTAATTAAATAAATAAAAGGTAGACAAAAACACAGAAAAGCACTCAGGGGGAGAGGGAGAGAGAGACAGGGGGAGAGGGAGAGAGAGACAGGGGGAGAGGGAGAGAGAGACAGAGGGTTAGAGAGAGACACACAATCACACACAGAGGGTTAGAGAGTGAGAGAGAGAGAGTGAGACACAATCACACACAGAGGGTTAGAGAGAGAGAAAGAGAGACGCAATCACACACCGAGGGTTAGAGAGAGAGAGAGAGAGAGAGAGAGAGAGAGAGAGAAAGAGACACAATCACACACAGAAGGTTAGAGAGAGAGAGAGACACACAATCACACACAGAGAGAGAAAGAGAGACACAATCACACACAGAGAGAGAGAATGAGAGATAGAGAGAGAGACACAATCAAACACAGAGAGAGAGAGAGAGACACAATCACACAGAGAGAGACAATCACACACAGAGAGAGAGAAAGAGAGAAAGAAAGAAAGAGACACAATCACACACAGAGGGTTAGAGAGAGAGAAAGAGAGAGAGACACAATCACACACAGAGGGTTAGAGAGACACATAAGGGATGAGAGAGTCAGAGGGGGAGGAAGAGAGACAGAGAGAGAAAGAGACCATGGGGGAGAACGACACATAAGGAGAGAGAGAGAGAGAGAGAGAGAGAGACACACAAACACAAGGGGGGGGGAGAGGGAACACTGCATTTTTAAGTAATATTTTAAGTGACTATCAAATGCTAATAGTATACAATCTATTTTAAATATCTGAAACAGCACAGCACATATGAATGGGAGCATTAATAAATTATTATTTGTTGTCTACATCAGGGTTGTCCAACATACACCTAAGGAAACACTGGTTTTAAATCTAATACTATTGGTACAGGAGCAATGGAGAACATACACATCCTGCCATGTATGTGTCTACATGTGTCTGTCGGTGTGCATGTGTGTGTCTACATGTGTCTGTCTGTGTGCATGTGTATGTGTGTGCATGTGTGCATGTCTGTGTGTGTGCATGTGTGTGTCTACATGTGTCTGTCGGTGTGCAAGTGTGTTTGAGCCTTTTTTGGTTACATACATTTAGTTTATTATTTGATATTTATACATAGAAAGGAAATTTGTTTTGTTTTTTATTTGATGATTACAATGTGAATATGTCTATGCAACCCTGCAGTGGCATTGCCAATAAATGGGCCAGGAAAACAATTTTTGCTTCAGCTAAGACTATAACAATAGGGTTTCATTTTCATTGTATGGCAATTAAGTTGTTCACAGGACAAGAGGAATGGAGCAAAAAGATTTCCAAGCAGAACAGTCAGGGGAGGACTCCATAACAGATAGATTAGTGCCATGGGTTAGCACTCCTTAGATTGTCTGCTGGTCACATGCTT